>NC_066587.1:15597557-15815057 GCF_905475345.1 Vespula vulgaris
GTACATGTAAACGAGCTTGTTGCGAGCACGTTTAACAAAGAAAGCTTTGTATTCAAGCTATTCGACAACACACAAGGTTGAAGGCAGCCGTTGTTTGATCGCTAATTAAGCTCTGCTAAATCTAGCATCAATTAGCCACGATCGAGCGGGAGCTTGTTCCAATTGAAAAAAAAAGAAAGAAATATATATATATATATACCATGGGTTCTATTCTTCGACTCTAATTGGATTGGAACGTAAGACAATACTATGAGAATTTTTTCATACGTTCCACATATCTCGTTAAATGTCAATTTAAAAATTCTATTCTCATCGTGTCTTTTCCAAGAATAATTTTTTATAACGTCTTAAGTAACTAATAAGCTGTCCGTTGCGTATACGTATCCACGTTCGATCATTAATGATATTATTAAGAAAAATATATTATTGAAATAATCAGATATAGAGTTCGAAGAAATAAGAATTCATTTGAAAATATGTGCAAATAAGGGTAAAGAAGGAATAATTATAATAATGAAAGAATTGATCTAGATTTTTCTACGATACAATGTAAAAGATAAACAAATACGATTATTTTTCATGATACAATAGAATCATTCATCGGCATAAATGTAAGGTTTCCTAAATAACACTGATTTGTATTGTAACAGTACGATATTCTATCTATCTTTACTTAGGTATATACGTCGCGGGAGACTAGCAATAAATGACCATTTATTTCAATTATTAGAGCGTAAATAAAGAACCTTGGAGGATAAACGTGCCACGTGTGTCCGCGAAACGTGTATCGTGGCTCTCATATATTTGCCGAACTACTTGGGACTGTACGCATCGCGCGCCTCCTTTATGGCGCAATATCTCTCAACTTCCTCGAACTAGACCGTATGTCTTTTTTTTCTTTCTCTTTTTCATTCTCTCTTTCTCTCTTTCTATCTATCTATCTTTCTTTCTTTCTCTCACAAACGATATTTGCGCCAAGCGAGATAACGAAACTATGAAGTATGATAAAGTACTTCGACGAGTCGCAAAGAAGAATGCAGCAACTCGTCGCTTTTATCTCTATTAAAACTTTGTTGCCTATAATAAATCATGAATTTTAAGAAAAATCGTAGCCATCGAAACTATCTAATAAATCTTTTCTAATATACTATATATATATATATATATATATATATATATATATATATATATATGCACTTCCGTGGTTTCTCTACGCAAAGATCGATTTTTCTGAATTTCCTCCTAAAAGAGAATCGTATATCCTATCAATCAATCAACTGCAGCGTGCTTAAAAAAAAAAAAAGAGAAAAGGAAAAAGAAAAAAAACTATAAAAGAATATTAAACGAATTGTAATAGCGATCGTATGAATAGAATTTATCGAACTGATCTCTTCAAAAGAAATAAAGCAAGACTCGTGCAACGATGTGTTGTACGGTAGAAATCGTTATAATGTCGAGGTCAATCCTACCCTTCGTGACCTATGCACGACGGCTGAAAGAAGAAGGGTGCGAGAGAAAAATGTACCTACCTATAGTCTGTGCAAAAGGAAAAAAGTAAAAATGTTGGGGATATAGACGGATAAAGTTAGAGTCAAATAAAGCAAAGTCGAAGTCTTCATTGAAATTGCTAAAGCCGTGAATAAAGAAAAAAAAATCTTGTCTATCGGCAAACCTATGCTATAATGTATATATATACAAATATATATATAAATATATATATATATATTATATATATATACATACATACGTGTGCATGTGTATGTGTGTATTCTATGTTCCCAATATTCTCGCATATTTATGATAAAAGCTCGAACTCGGTCGTGTCCTATCAACTATGAGCCTGTGGAGGGAGACACGTGAATTGATAATAATACATTGAACGAAAACCATGATCAAACATAGAAGTAATCTTTGTCAACGACCCAAAATCATACCGCTATATTTCAACGTTCTAAATCGTTTATATATATATATAAATATATATATATATATATATATAAATGAATTATCGCTTGAATCGTTTCAATCATCGATATATAATCTCCTCTTTTCTTCTTTTTATTTTGAAAACAGAGGAAGGGTTTATAATACAATACAATTTTACATCAAATTTGCAAGTACAATTGGAAGGTTTTTAAAATACAAAAAGAAAAAAAAATGAAAAAAAAATATGTAAAGCTACAAATGATGAAAACGAATATAAACGGGTGATGAATCGAAAGGTATAATATTTGTATCGATCATAGATATTTCGAGTAACCAAGAGTTCAAAGGTTTGAAATAAATGATAAGCTTTATCGTTACCTTCCAACACTTCCTAAGATTTATAGTATGTAGTAAAACTAAAAATATGTACTTAGGCATGCGAATATACATATACACATATATATATATATATATACACATTCACACATACAAACACAACCACCCACGTACAACGAGCTCAAACAGAATCTATTTCAAAATATCTATCTGATAACCAACACGAATGATCTCTCAAGCACTTTCTTCCTTATCGAATCTTATGAAACGCATAAAGCCGGCAGTCGGTCAGTCCACCATGCGATATTTCTCTATCCAGACTGTTACTATTTTCTGATGTACTATTCTCGATTTCTCTCACAAAGTCAACCGCTAGCACGAGTATAGCATCAGACTCGCGTCACTGACCTCCTCTGTTCTCTCATTCGCCGTGGACCAATGAAGAGTACAAACACTTTTGGTTAGTTATTATAAAACATATTTCTTTTTTACTGGCAAACGGACAAAGGAGAAATGGATTATGAAGGAGGAAGGTGAAGAGGGAAAACTAAAATTGTATTTAAACGTGCGAAATATTTCATTGGCCATCGTACGAATTTTCGTCCGATATAGAATCATATGTGTTCTTCGCAGAGTGAAAATCTTTTCAAACTTTGATGATACGCGCGCGAACATACGATGGGAAAGATCGATAGCGTTAATTGCTTGTCAAGCGTAACTTGTCGTATAAAAAAAAAAAAAGAGAAAGAAAGAAAGAAAGAAGGAAAAAAAACTGGCATACCATGAATATTTGATGTCGCCTCGTCGATGTTATCGATTCGTTCGCTAAGCAAACAGTCAAGATTCGATCTATGTACGTACGTACGTACGTACATATGTATGTATGTATGTATGTATGTATGTATGTATGTATGTATGTATGTATGTATGTATGTATATATGTATTTATGTATGAATGTATGTATGTATGTATGTATAGCACGCTACTACGCGTTTCATCAGAAATACGATGTAACGCGACTTTATATTATGGAAATAAATTCGTGAATATTAACGAATACTAACCTACCAAAGAGAAGGACCTAATTTTTTTTAGGGTTTCTTTTTCTTTTTCTTTCTCTTTATTTATTTTTTTTTTCTCTTTAACTAATCAAAAGTGAATGTAACTTCATGAAAATCGAGTCGACCTTCGCAAACTTATTTACGTTTAACACGATAAAACTGTAGAAAATAATAATAATTAATATTATTGTTAATTATAATAATAATAATTATAATAATAAATTCGATTTCTTCGAGTTAACATTGAATGAAAAAATAATTCTCGACAGAAAAAATACATTTTGATATTACTCGTAAAAATGTTTACCCTTCGGATCAATGAACTTACGTCTAGCTACTAGTGAATAGTCTCTCGAAAGAGGCAAAGATAAATGTGGATTCGCAAAACAGGATGTACAGCGATTAGAGATGAACGAATATATTTGTAGGCTATTCGTGTAATCTGTGTATGTGTACGTGTATGTGTGAGAAAGAGAGAGAGAAAGAGAAAGAGAGAAAGAAAGAAAGAAAGAAAGAATGAGAATACATATACACATGTGCCCTTATATCGACTTTTATTTTGCCTGACCTTGAACGAAATCATCGTTGCGTTGCAAAAGGGACGTAGTTACCTACGTCGTCGTAAACGATTCAAGCAGGGTACGAAGAAAGGAAAGCCGGTCTACGTTTCCCCTTTTAGCCCTTCTACGATGGGTTTTCGTCCCTTTCTATATATCGTGCTACGCATTTCACCGACCTTCATCGATCTCCATGAAGTCTTAAAAATACTTTCTGCGCGTGTCTATCTTGGCTTTCTACGTCGTAAAGAAAAATAATAATAATAATAATAATAATAATAATAATAATAATAACGAAGAAAAATAAAAAAAGAAGAAGAAAAAGGATCGTTTAAAACTTTATTTTCGCAGTAATGAGATAAAAATATTAAATTAACGTATCCGATGGAAGGTTATTCAAGAATGAAGGGAAAAAAAAAAGAAAAGAGAGAGGAATTATCGCGTAAAAATTAACTATCGTGATAGAGTGATTTAAGTCGAAGAAAAAAGTATTCTCGATGATAGAAAGGTCATACCTTTTCAAGAAGAAGAAAAAGAAAAAGAAAAAGAAGAAGCAGAAGAAGAAGAAGTAAAAGAAGAAAAAGAAGGTTAAGGTATACATTAATTTCCATCGCGTTATCCCTTTTTGCTTTGGTTTCGTTCGTCCATCGAATAAATAAAAGGGTTAATAAACACGTAAATCGCACGACGCAGAAGCAATTAACGTTCTTGCGTGCTTCGATAAGGGCGATCGTTCGTTCCTTCGAGACGAGTTTGCCTTCTACGATCGATAGGAATAAAAAGGTAGATTAAATCGGGTAGTAGTAGTTTCTTAAGAGGAAAAGAGGAAAAGGGGAAAAGAGAAGGAAAAGAAGGAGAAGAAGAAAAAGAAGATGACGACGACGACGACGACGACGACGATGATGATGATGAAGAAGAAGAAGAAGAAGAAGAAAAGGAAGAAAATGGCGAGAGGAGTCCAAAAGCAGAAAAGAGAAGAGAGAAGTGGAAAGAAGAGAAAAGAAGAGAAAGTTTTTATAATATACTACGAAGGGGAAAGTAAAGAGACCGTAGACGATGCCGTAGACATAAGAGAAAGAAGAGTCGTGTACCCTTAACGCGCGTATACACAGGAGCAAGGTCCTTGGGCCCTCTTCGAGGATGGATACATAAACCTTCCAGAATTAATGCCATAAAGAAATCTTAAGCGTCGCTCGCGCGAGAGCTCCTAGTGGATGCCAGAGGCGAAGCACGAAAAAACACTCGTATATTCCCGGTGCATTCTCTGTTTACGGGCTGTTAACTGCGTGCGACCGTCTCGAGTTACATCAATAAACACGTACATAGATGCGCGCGCACGTGCAGAGAAACGGAGCAAGAAAAAGAGAGAACGAAAAAGAGATGGATAGATAGATGGATAGATAGATGGATAGATAGATAGATAGATAGATAGATAGATAGAGAGAGAGAGAGAGAAATCAGGATGAGCTATAGATGAAAGAAGAGAGAAATAGAAGAGGAGAGAAAAATCTTTTTTATTATTATTCTCGGTCTCGCCTTCCATCAATAAATATTTATCGGCAGAGAACACAATGCAAATATGAGCCCATACAATATGAGCGAGAGACGACGAGCATTAGCATAATCATCGAATACGAATGAAAAAGCCGATCGAACGATCGTACCATCGATTTTACTTGTCTCTTTGCTTTCAAATAGCTAATAAGAGTGGAATATCATAAAATAATCATTCTTTGATACGAAAGAAGATAAAACGGGAGATTGAAAAATAAGGACTTTACGTTTAACCAAATAAATTGAAGTTGACTTCTTCCGTATCGTACGATAATTGCATACGATCTTAGTCAAGAATAATGTAAAAAGATAAAAGAAGTTTAGAAAAACGATAACTCTTCAGCTTCTAATTAATTACTTTGTTTTCATCAAGATACGTATTTTGCGACACAGTCTCTAATATCTTCTTGTAAACGAATATAAAATAAGCAAACTTGTCATAAGTGTTCGAAAGAGGAAAAAAAAAAGAAAACGAAAAAAGAAGAAATAATTAAAAAAATCCATCCAACGCGATTTACCATGTTGGAAATAACTATCTGTATAAAACAAATAAATAAAATATAAATGAAATCGTTATTCATTCTTATTGATATATAATATAAATCATATGTATTTATTATACAAAAAAAAACAAAAGAAAAAAATACATATACATATGTTTGCAACTATAGGAAAAATTCATCCGCGAATCCACAAGAGCAATTATACTAATCGAAATCGAACGATTTCGTTCGAGTACTCTCGCGGATTTAAACGAGGCTTTCATACTACTTCCGGCAATGTCGATTTCCAGGAAAAGCATTTTACCGGCGAAGAAGATACGACGAATGCATCGAGTGCGCGACCTTACCGTCGGCCAATCGCCTCCTCGTCTTGCGTTTCTCGCGTTGCACCGTCCCACTGCATCTGAATGCACCCGAGCCCGCCCGCTCGCTCGGATATCTCTCTCTCTCTCTCTCGAGTCAAGCAGAATTAATGCGAAAGCACGTTGCTCCTTCTTGTTCTCTCCCCATCCTCCTCTTACCCCTTCCATCCCCCTTTTTCTTCTTTCCTTATCGAAAATCTCGTCGCTACGGTTAAAAGCGGTGAATATCCAATTTTCAACGCGAACAGTTCTATGAAAGATTTTTTTCTTTCTCTCTTTCTTTCTTTCTAAAAGAAGAGAAAAAGAAAAGTGAAGTTTGAAAGTTTTAAACTTATTCTTAATCGATTTATAAAGCATCTTTCTTTCTTTCTTTCTTTCTCTTTCTCTCTCTCTCTCTCTCTCTCTCTCTCTCGTTCGTTTATGAAAATGATTCGAATAAAATATTTCGAAACGATTATTTATAGAAAATTCTTGGAGTTTAACAAATGTGAAATATACGAAAACAGTTGGAAAAGTTATTTGTTATTCTTACGATCTAATAAGTTGTCTTGACACGAGCCCACATATAGACACACAGACACGAACAATCAATATCGAACTGTCAAAAATGAAGATTAAAAGATTTTAAAGTTTAATCGATCCATATAACCCGCCTAAATTATCTATCAGGTTTATTTTTTTTTATTTCGAAAATTCGATACCCATGAAATTCGATAGAATAGGAATAACACGGAATATAACGTTTCGTTCGTAATTTAATAATTCGATTTCGAATGAATAGATAGAGACGGTTATGGTAAGAGTAAGGATAAACAGAAATAGTAAAGTGGCAAAACGTTTGTTTTCGTAGGAAAAATTCCATCCAAGGGAAATGGATATATCGTAGGTAATATATCAGTAAGAGGTACGGTGGTTGGAGGGATGAAGGGGGTAGTGGTAGTAGTACATCTTCGTTATCTCGACGCGAAACGTGAAACACTTCACTCGAGAATGTTATTCGAACATCATGCTCGAACAGTAAATCCGCTTGAGCACGAGCGTGGAACGAAAAGGGGATCGTTTATCGCGTTAATTTTCAGCTATAATCGCAGCGCTCCAATGAGAATCTTCGAAGGGTAGGTATATATGCACACCCGAGTTCTATATACCTTTTGCGATATAAATTTAACGATATAAAAAAATTCTCCCGCGCACGCTTTGATCATCGAGATTCAACTTTCACGATATTTCTCTTCTTTTAAAAAGAAAAAAAATATATATATAGAAAGAGAGAGAGAGAGAAATAGATAGATAGATAGATAGATAGATAGATAGATAGATAAATAGAGAAATTGGAAAGGTTTGCGGTTAAATAAACGAATTTCTTTTTATTTGTTCGTTTTTTTTTTTTTCCTTATTAGTAGAGACACGACAACGATTTCACATCGAAAAAAGAGGGAGACGAAAAAAAAAGACCGAGTAACCAAAGTGCTTCTTGAAAAGTAACGCGTGTGCCTCGAACGATGACATTAATCCTACGTCATATTTCGAACGTTAAATCCTCGAGTTCGTTCGAGAACGAATAGAAGAAGTACTTAGCCAAGTCTGCGCCGAGTTGGATGGAAGGAGGGAATGAGTCGGGGAGGTTTAGGAGGACTATAGAAATGAATATTACGATTACGACGGAGCAAGATTATTCTATCCGATTCGTAAAAAAGAAGAAAAAAAAAATCGAAGTTCTTCGCGTAATTGAAAGTCGTACGAATACGATAATTAATTCGAATTTTAATTCGAACTACGTATTTTGTTCTTTCTTCTCTTTGTTTTCCTTACTTAATCAAATTTCGAATGATAAATAGTACATAGAATAATAGTACATAGTCGTCCTAAAAGTCAGAATAAAAGAGGAAGGAGGTAGTATAATAATAAAAGGTATATTTGGGGAAAAATCAAAAAAAAAAGAAAGAAAGAAAGAAAGAAAGAAAGAATAAAAATGAAAAAAGAAAAAACACATTTCCAAACCGCGAAATACATATCTATATCTAATCCTTTATACACCAGGACGTATAATATACCTAACAAAGAAAAAAATAAAAAGAAAGAAAAAAGAGAGAAAAGGGAGGGGAAAAAAAAAAGAGAGAAACCGCAAAGCGGAAATCACCGGCGTGCTATGGAAAAATCTCTTAAACACGGTATCGTACAGTGGCGCGAGCTTTTTGATGACGAAAATAGAAGGGGGAAGGGGGAGGTGGGGAGGTTAGAGAGAGAGAAAAAAAAGAAGAAAAAAAAACAAAAGGTAGAAAATAGGATGAGGAGGGAGGAGAAGGTACAAGTATGCGTAATAATAAAGCCTATACGAGAAAGCAGGTAAAGCGCGAACGCATTCGATGCAACGAAAAAAATGGCGCGTATGCGTGAACTCTATTTATTTCTTTCTCTCTCTCTCACTCTGTCTCTTTCTCTTTCTCTCTCTCTCTCTCTCTCTCTCTCTCCGCGTATCACTACCGTGTATACCAGCATCAAATTCAAGCACGTACATCGTCACGCTTCGACCGCGTTGCTTCCCTTTCCTCTTTTCCTCGCCCCTCACTCACCCTCCTCCACCCAGCGTTCATTCCTAGGCGCTTTCGAATTTCATACTCCCCATGAGTACACGTAAAATATATATGTGTGTATGTATGTGTGTTTGTGTGCATGCGCGAGTAAAACCGATCTGCCTATTGGTTACCAGAACGAGTACTTGCCAATTTATCCGTAGGCAAAAACAACGCGGCAAAGCGCCACAGGCACAATGGAAAAGCAGGAAAGCTCGATTTCGTACGATCGATGCCAACGTTCTACACCCCCATCCCCTTCCCCCTTTCTCATTCTCGCGCTCTCTTTCTCACTCTTTCTCTCTCTTTCTCTCTCTTTCTCTGTGCGTCTCTCTCTTTCTATTTTTCTGACTTTTTATTTCTTTCCTTTTTCGTTTCTCTTTCCATTGCTTCTCCGTTAGCTCCGTCCGTTATCTCTTTCTCTTCCGTTTCTTTAAACTTTATCGGAAACTTCGACACCATCACTGTACCATTATTACCAGAGCTAAATTATAGCTATACCCTTGTCTTTGTCTTGCTCGATTAGACTTTCTCTCGTGTCGTATCGTTTTTTAATTTGTTTCATCTATGAGTAAACGCAATTTTCTATAATTACATTTTTTATTATACGCGCACAGACACAAAATCGTATCATGTACAAATAATAGATAGCATTGTTTATTCATAATTCTACATTAACATTTTGTGGTATATTTAGCTCGTAATTATCTAAGAAAAAAAAGAAAAGAAAAGAAAAAGGAAAAAAGAAAATGTTGAAAATTTGGGATATAAAGAAAGAATTAAATTCGTCGCGATAAAATGGAAATAAAATATATAAGATACGGATGTACATATAAAGATACGATTGTGCGACTTTAAAGTTACACGATATTATAGGAGGGTTAAAGATAAAAGTAATTCTTCTTCTTCTTCGAAAGGGAGAGAGAAAAAAAGAGAGAGAGAGAGAGAGAGAGAACGTTTTCCCTCTACATATACTACCCTCTAATGTAGTCGTTATGAAGTTCTATAACTTTGTGGTCTCTTTTTACGAAGGTACGTATCGTCCATTGATTTCATGCGAAAACTCGCATCCTCGTTCTTCTTTCTTTCCTTTTTCTATTTTTTTCATTTTTTTCTTTTCTCTTCTCGTGGGCGTCGACGAAGTTCTTACCACCGAGAAGATGTCACAATCGCCAAAAGTTTAAGGAAAGCGTAGCTAAAACGAGAGGAAAGAGGAATATAAGAGAGAAAGGAAAGAAGGAAGGAAACAGAAAAAAGAAAAAAAGATAGTAGAAAAAGAGGGAGGAAAAAAAAGATGAGGAAGATGCGGTCTACCGAGGGTAAAAAGGAAGAAAGTTTTCAACGAGAAGGAAAGCTTGCGAGGAGAGGAACGAAGCGACTGGATCTGAAAGTTTTACATAGTTATTTCGGGTTATTAAATAACGTGACCCTCGTATATATATATATATATATATATATATATATATATATATATGTAGGTATGTATATAAGTATGTACATTGGGCCGTCACGGTAAATAGTGTCTACAAAGTCTCTTGAGTATAACCAAGAAGTGCACGCAGTCAACTCGGAAAATTACTATCCCGCGAACGATAGTAAATCCCTTTGGTCCAACGAATATTAAATCCTGACATTTCTCTGATTTCGGTAAGAGCATCTCGTTTGCCGTTAATTATTTATTTATTTTAATGGGCTTACATTACGACGACGCTCTTCCAAGTGTATTCGTAAATTATAGTGATTTTCAGACACCCACTAAAGTGATTACATGTCGTCAACTATTCGCGCACAATAAATACGTATGTATGCACGTGCATGAATATATATATATAGATATGCATGTCCATTTATTCGCTGTAATACAATCTCAATTATCGTAGTTCAGCTTTCCATTTGAAATGAAATTCTACGGGGTTTCTTAATCATAGAAAAATTCGTTGACTTTCAAAAGCAAATGTGACTTACCATTTTTTTTTTTTTTTTTTTTTTCAATTAGGTACATCGCAAGAAACCAATAATCATTTTTATATAGCAAATCTATAGTTACCAGATAAATAGGTATAAAAAAAAAAAAAAACACCTAAAGAAAAAAGAAGGGAAAAAAAAGTACGTGGTCCGTTCTCACGGAGAAATAAAAGCTCGGATATCAGAGTGTAATATTCATGAGCACGCGATCTTTCCTTTTCTTGGATATAGTATAATATACGATGATCGAAATGGGAGAAGAGAAAGGCGGAGATGCTTTATGGCCAATTCAAAGTAAATTGAATTCCATCGGACAGGAGTAGTATAGAGAAGATGGAAGAAAAAAGAGAGAGAGAGAAAGAGATGGAGATAGAGATAGAAATAGAGATAGAGATAAAGATAGATAGAAGGAAGAAGAAGTGCACACAGTGAATACGAAGAAAAAAATCGGAATACATTTCCGGCGCGGTGCTCGACTTTCTCGTCGGGTAATTCGGTTATGAATTATGAAGTATCCGCCATGGAATAAATGATGATTACTTTTGACGTAGAAACGCGGCCGATAATTCACGTGGGGAAGAGAAGCTCGTTCCACCTGACAAAAGTATTTCGCTACGGTTTTCTCTGAATTTTCATGAGCTAGCTTCAACGAGAGAAAGAAAGAAATAAAGAAAAAAAAAAAGAAATAAAGAAAGGTGGAAATAAAGAGAGAAAGAGAAAAAGAGAGGAACAGATAGACAGAAAGAGAGACAATTCCATTCGAGAGTAAAAATATGTTCACCGATACTCGACTTCACGTTTCAGGACATTCTAGTTTCTATAGCAGGGACGTTGAGTTTTTTCCAATCTCCATCTAGGTAATATCTTTGGCCTATGCCAAGGACGCCAACGTGGTTTCCCTTGCAAGGGAATCGCGCAAAAAGAAATTTATTTCGCCGTTCGACATCCTCCTCTATAATCCTCGTGCCAATCTACTGTTATCTATTAACGACAACGGCGAAAACACGAAGAAAGGCAGAAATAAACGCGTTTCTTTCATTTCAAGTTCCTTATTTTTCTCTCTTTCTCTATCTACTCTTTTTCTTTTTCTTTTTTTCTTTTTCGAAAACATTTTTCAACGTCGCCTTTTATCCGATTAAAAATCAAATAAAGTTAAAAGAAAAAAGAAGTTAAACGAAAAAAGTTATATATATGTGTGTATGTAAAAATAGGTAAAAATTAAAAGTGAGATCTTTTCTGTTCCTTTTTTTTTTCGTAATCATCTTCAAAATCCTCGAATTTATTTTCGATACAACATGGTTTTATTAGTGAATAATTAAAAAAAATAAAAAGGAAAAAACGACGAGAGAAGAGTTTACGATTGAAACTGACTAATTGGAGAATGAATTTATTGAACGGTGATGTAATAAATATTCCTGAATCAACAACGGATCAAAATAAAATGTCTCCACTCTTAGTTCTTATCGATTCTTCCAAGTATCGAGTGACACGTGCACTCTTTCTTTCTCTCTCTCTCTCTTTCTCTTTCTGTCCGTTTCTCTCTTGTAGTTGGTATATTTTTAAACGAATTCTCGTAATTGGAACGTACGTACGAGATGTTAGTGGAAGATTTTTATTCTTTTATCGGTCGGTAGTACTAAAAATAGCATACGGTAAACGTATACATACTTGCGTGCCTTTGATTTTCTCCTGAAATATTTATATTCGCAGCAACGTAACAAAGTCAGAAACTGAAAAAAAAGAAAGAAAGAAAACAAGACAGAAAGAAAGACAGAAAAAAGAATGAAAGAAAAGAAAAAACAAGAAGAAAAACAAGGAGAAAAGTACATACAAATGGTTATCTAAATTGAAGCTGCGTGAAATTAGAAGAGAGATAACCTCTGTACACACATTTGATTATCTAACATAAATATCAGAATGTTTCTACTAAATAAATGATGAGAAGAGTAATAATGAATATAAGATCTATTTCAATTTTAATACTTTCGAGAAATAGAGAGCGAGAGAGAGAGAGAGAATACACAAGATCCCTTTATAATCTTAACTAATAATACACGATAATCTATAAATATTCTAATTATAGATACATCAAAGTAGTTATAAAGGGATACACCCGTGATACACGGCTCACGCGCGATAGCTCGTAAAGGATGACCGACTCGTTAAAAATAGAAAATGAACGTTCTATCTATCTATCTCTCTCCCTCTCTCTCTCTCTCTCTCTCTCTCTCTTCTTCTTCTTCTTTATTTTTTTCTTTCTGAACGAAGCTCTTTAATCCCGGTTTAATCGCAGAGATTTAAAGACGTAGAAGGTGACTTCGTTTAACGGTCGTAGAACGTCGTAGTAAGCTTCGTACTTATATCGAATAGTTTCTAGTACCACTTTTCACGCCATGGTGACGTAAGGTACGCTACTTCCAAGAAAACAAATTAAAAAGATTGCCATCGGTAACGTTGGCCCGAGTTAATCGTGGAAGTAGGAAGCGAGTAGAATACGTCGTGCCTTATCTTTCCGATAAGAGCGTTCCAACCGGCGTTGGCTTTTATATCCGCAAGGTTCATAAATTAGACGACGAGGCCCGTTAACATCGAAGAACGTGTACGAATAATGGGCTGGCACACATTACCGCGACACGACCGAAAGAAAAATAAATGTTAACGGATACCTACGTATACGATTCTCATGGACGACAACGATCTTGATCGACGTAGATTTATCTATGTATTAATAAATCAACACGATCGATCACGTCGACTTTTATCAAAACAGGAAAAAATGGGAGACCATTTTTACGACGTAAACGATATGAAACGCGTGTGGCTTTGTGACTTGAATTATTGTGAATATATTAACAAAGAAATATACACATATTTGTGTGTGTATATATATATATATATATATATATATATATATATACTTAAATTGTGTATATATATATATATGTAATATATTATTTAAGTAAAAAAGAAAAAGAAAAAAAAAAGAAAGAAAAGAAATAATCATTCAGCATAGATTTACGAATAAACGAAAATATGTTCAACCGCTTAGAAAAGAGCATAACATGTTCGTTTCGCAGAATTCTAAGACGTTTCGTAATCGGCTTTGAACGCGTACCGGCAAATCAAAAACAACTTATCTAACTTCTAACCAACGCTCCGGTCGTCGAAACACCAACAGACCTTTTGTGGAAGCAACGAGCGAAACAACCTCCTATAAATAGTCGAAATATCATGAGCCCAGTCGCATTAAGTACCACCGAGCTCGAAAATTAATACCACGGCACGCATACTTACTCTCACGCGCGGCGAGCTCCGCGTTCAAAGCGATAATAATCTGCGTTATATGAGTTATTCGCGACCGAGGATTATTCGTTTGAAAGAGCACCGAGGTCGGAGTAATCAGCTAATCGATAGGATACCGTGCGTACCAGCTAATACACGAAATGTTATTGCTGTCGTCAAACTGGAATTAAATATAGTCAAGAAACGATTAAGTAAGAGAAGAGAAGAGAAGAGAAGAGAAGAGAAGAAAAGAGAGGGAAGGAGGGTGAAGAGGAATAGAAAGACCTAGAGAAGTCGTCCGTTCAGACCTCGTTCGTTCCTTTCGCGTAGATCTCGCGTTTACGTGGGTGGTTAGTTATCAGCACAAATTACCTTTTGCTCCCACGCGTTTAATTTAGTTCGGTACATGGAATAATAACGTTCGTTCGTCTGTGACGCGCGTAATCGCACCGAATCGGATAATAAATATTCAAAGTCATATATCCAGTAAATTTGCCGGACGTAATTATATTATCGATAACGTTCAAATCATCAACAAATTTCAACGTTCATCGATTAATCTCATAGGAGTGTATACAGGTAGGAACGAATTTTTTATTATTTACAAATTACCTCGTTAGGTACTCGTTGTAAAGAAGATATAACGCGTATAGCATTCAACACGACCAAACGTTAATTCATTCGGAATTAAATTGAGACGAGAAAAAATTTTTTTCCCGTTCGTCCTGTTAAAAAGATTAATCGTTCGTAACGTAGTATCGTAATACAGAATTTTCGAATAGATGGCATATACTTTGTAATAATGATCGATTAAAAGTTGATTCGTTGATTCTTATCTCGTTAAGGAGTAGCCTTTTACGTAAGCGATAATAGTATATTATTAAACCGATTGAAACATCGAATGCAACGAGTTCTTCGACGACTCGTGGACTTGCGATAACGACGACGACGGCGACGACGACGACGACGACGACGACGACGACTTCAATGAATCTTTGTTTAATCCTGGCCGATATATCGAGTTATATACACATACATAACAACGATGACCAAATACAAGTAACCAGGTGCGTATACCCGATGCTATCTCTTCGGGAACATGTTACATCGTGCCGTACCGCGCGTGCAATCGGTATGGTAATAAATTATTCCTGCTGTGTATTTCTACGCGTAGATCTCCACTGACGGGAGATTGAAAAATATCTACTTGATACCTTATCGCTCGAAAATTTTCGAAAAAAATAAAAAATAAAAAAATGATGAAATAAAAAATGGGGGAAAATTAAGGAGAAAGAAATAGAAATAAATAAATAAATAAATAAACAAATAAATAGGAAGGAATCAACGTTGATTACGGAGCTGACGTTAACGAGCAGAAAAAGTAATAACATTTCGATGCGATCGTACAGATATAATATATACACACACACATACACATATAATTAGGATGAGTAACGGTATCCATGTAAATTAATAGGTTAACTAAAGAGAAATCGATTAGATAGAAATGGAACGATAGATAAACGACGAGCTCTCATGCGGGGAATATATAAAATTAATCAAATTCGCTTTCCACGGAGAAATCTGCTCGTTCGGTCTCCCGCGATCGATGCCAGGCAGAGAAGTTTCTGAACAAGTGAAAACTATAATTAGCCCATTACTCAATAGAGAATGCCTCTAAAGTGACTCAAGGCCTCGACAAAAATACATCCCGTCGAGTGTACGCTGGATGCACGACCACCGTCGGCGCAGTTTCAATTTTATGGACCACTATAAATTCAATTAATTCGATCGAATCGATGTGATAACTAGGATCGTTCGAATTCTATTTCCTAGTAAGATGATTAAGAAACATTCAAGGAATTCATGAACAATAATAAGCTGTCCTCGCGCGGATTGCGTTACGATAATCTACAAACTACGCGAAAAATTTCAAATAAATTATCGAAGCGCATAATCGATTTCTAATTTTATCAATCTTCATGAGTCATCGTTAATCGTCCATGATTACTTTTTGCAATCTTCCGTAATACCTTTTAATGCGACGTCAAAACTGGCTAATGAAGATCGTTATACTAATTCGTCGTATATCAAAACGTACGTTTGCGTTAACATTTCATTGCATTTAGTCATTTGATTGGTTGCTATATTTCATGTAGCAATATATACATCAATATATGTTCAATACTATATTTTAGTAAAATAGTAAATATTGGGTATAGATATATGTTGAGTAAGATTTATTAGACGCGTACCTATATACCTTTCGTATATATTGACGGACGTTCGAATATACGCCTTTTGCAGTCAAAGGGTTAATCCGTTATTTATTTCTTCCGGACATCGTATAATTTACTATTATCATAAAAAACGTCGAACGTTTGTTCCCTTTTTGTATTTATTTTCACGATTGCTTTAAAAATACAAAAGTTGATAAAAATATCGTCTACGGATAACTACGATATGATTAATTAATATTTCTTTAATTGCATCGCTATTACTCTTGATCGTTGTTACTCTTCGATGACTTTGATTAAATTTTTCTCTAAATTCGTAAAACGATCGATACTCCGTAAAAAGAAAAGATAAAGAGAGAGAGAAACGAAGCAAAAAAAAAAGAGAGAGAGAAGAGAAAAAAGAGAAGAAAACAAATAAATTTGATAAAAAGAAGCCCTCAGTATCGAAGATAGAAGTGGCCAGAGTCAGATTAGTCTGAATTGAGTTCCGTCCTTCTCACCGCGCCTCTCGGATTAGACGCACACGAGGAACGGCTTGCAGATTGTGCTGAAATCGCGAGTCGCGGGAATTTCCATCGACATGACCGGCTCGACCTCTGTCAGTATCCCTCTCCACTTTCGAACAGAGAATAGAAGGGAGATTTTTACCGAGGAATCTCCGAGGAATCGTCGATAAAAGATGATAGGTAGACGGTAAAGTTAAGATCATCGCAGAAAGAGATAGATAGAGACAAAGAGAATTACAAGATAAATTGAAAGCGGAAAAGAGACAACGTGACGTCCTGGGTTACAGAGAGCTCGGTCGTCAAATATTTCTGTTTTCCTCGACCCCGTATAACAAGGTTGCCCTTCTAGAGCATCTATTCGAAGATGAAAACAAATTTCTTCGAATACGACTTTATCTCAGACCTTCCCGAGACCTTTCTCGTTGGTAACCAAACGTACCTTAGCTTGTGTGTCTCTTCTGCTAGATTGACTCTGGCCACAAAATCGTATCTTATTTTCGCATCATTGGGCAATTTTTTTTCGCCATTTTCGCCATTTCATCTTAAATACTTCAATCCGTATTAATCGTAATTTTAATCGATTTATTGTTATAAGTACGATGCAATTACGTATTAATTAATTCATATTATATAGTTGGATACGTAGACGATACACACATGTATTTGTATCTTTTATAACGATCGGAAGGATACTGTTAGAAATTACAATGAACCAACCAGTTTGGAGAAATTAGAATTAGAATAAAATATCCTTGTAAAAAATATGATATATATGTGTAGCAACGATCAACCCTTTTGCTTGGATTCAAACCAGAATCTGAACCTGAATATCCATCCGGTTTTGTAAGAGACGATTCTAGCCGTTACGCCAACCGACGTGTTACGTACGTATGTACAATACATATGTACGTATGTATACATACAATACAACTTAAGATCGATTAAGCCAGTTAACGTGAATTGTCGGTGAAATAAGGAATTATATACACGATTACCGTCAGAAAATATTTCATTCGCTTACGATCGATACGACCTAAAAATAGCGCGAGATTATTCGGGTCGAGCTTATTTATCCTATACCCGTCATCGACATTCTCAGATGTCTATATACGCGTCATATTTTCATAACAGACAGAAGAGGATTTCGTTTATTGTTCGTTCGATTTACTTGACGTTATAGAGAGATCGGTCAAAAGAAAGGTAAGAGAGTTTTTAGGTCAGCCTTGGTGGTCCTGGAGGGAAAAAAGGAAGAAAGAAAAGAAAAAAAGAGAGAGAGAGAGAGAGAGAGAGAGAGAGAAAGAGAGAAAACGGACAGGGCAATTCGAGTATCGGGACGACGCTCGACGCTTAAACAATACATATTTCCAGGATCGATGAAAACCTATATGAAAGAGAAAAATAAAATAGAATGGAATAGTATAGAATAGAACAGAATAGAATAGAATAGGATAGAGTAGAGTAGAGTAGAATAGAATAGAATAGAATAGAGAAGGGAGGAAGGTAGGGATAGAGAGAGAGAGAGACAGAGAGATAGTGAGAGAGACAGAGAGAGAGTAAAAAAGAAATAACTAAAAATGCTTGAAATCGCGAGATTATGTAACGTCCAACGTCGTGGAATTAACAGCACCGACATGCAACGATGCACCTGTATAGCGATTTTCGTGACGTCGCGGCGATTTGGCGTGTTTAGCAAACGACTTGACGAGTCATTAAACAGAGAACACTGGCAATTAATTATCACGTTTGCGTAATCGCTGCTCGACAGCGATGGAGGCAGGATTGCGCAACTATCGCTCATTCTACTGTACTCTGACCCTCTACCTCCCTCCCTCCCCTACCTCTCTCCTCTCCTCTTCCTCATCCTCCTCCTCCACCTCCTCTTACTGCTGAACGACACCTCCCTCTCGTCATCCTCCCGCATCCGCGACAACATCAGCACCCACAGTTTCAACTATGCTAACCTTAATTTTACCTCCTCGTCATAAACGATAATACGTTTTCGAGTCGTCAAAGAAAAAAAAAAAGAAAAGAAAGAGAAATGCTTTTTAAAAACGTTGTATTCATTAATATTGTTAATACTGATAAATAATCGAATTATACGTGATTTGAATTGTATATTAGTATTGTTAATATTGATGTATAATTGAATTATACATACAGATAACTAATAGAATAATTGATAAAATTTCAATACCTAACGGAAATGAACAAGTAATAGAAATGATGTTATATATACAAAGTTGTAAGGATCCTAAAGTGATTTCGACTATGGGCAAATATATATTTGGTCGTTGAATATTCATTTTTATTTATTTGATCGGTACTTTCATCAAGTAATGATAAATACTTTGTAAAATATTGTGATTAGTATATATATAAGTATTTTGATCAGTATTAAAATATATAATGATATATAAAAATATCGGTACTTAATACATGTATAATATGGTATAAATAATTAAACGTTAGGATTGCGTCAAGGTTGCAACAGGGTAACGTCTGAGTTGCGTCTGGGTTGCGTCTGCATTTATAATGAATACTGATCATCTATTTATAAAATACTGACGAATCGTTATATTTACAAGTATTTTAATTAAAATACTGACAGCCTTTGTATTAATCGATAGTAACATCGATCACTTATATTACGTACTCATATTTCTTTATAAATACTGACCATTTGTCTACAATATGATTGAAAATGTTTAGACATACTGATCCTATAAATAACAGATAAATAAATATCTCATTAAAACTTTAAATTATATAATAAAGTGATTAATTAACTTTTTACATTATGTAAAAAAGTAATATATTAGACACATATATATATTATTAATATTTAATTAAATATACGTTATATATATATATATATATATATATTCATGAATGAGTGGTATAATAAATGGCAAAACCACGCGCGTAAACGTCTGCTCGCGCTCTTTTGCCGAGGAAAAACAAACGGAGGATATTCGCATACATACATCACACTTATCTCGTATCTTTCTTCTACCATCTACGACATAGTGATCTATAGTTTCCTCTATATCAAAATATAAAAACATCTAGTATAATATATTTGAATAAATCTCTCTAATCCCCGATCGAACTCTAAATATTTAAAACCTAGTCGGTTTCATTTCGTTTCCATTCGCCTCTTTTTCTCTTTTTTCTATTTTCATTTTATATACTTTTTCGTAACATTAATTAACCATGCCTATCGACTCGATGTTGAGCAATAAAAAAAAAAAAAGAGTGAGTATGGGGGTGTGTTGTGGTGAGAGAAGAGAGAAAAAAAGAAAGTGAGTGAGAAAAAGAGAAAAAGAGAGAGTGTTTGTGAGAGAAAGAGAGACAGAAAAATAGAGAAAGAGAGAGTATGAGAGTGTATGTGACAGAGAGGGATAAAAAAATAGAACAAGAGAGAGTGAGAGAGTAAGAGAAAGAGAGAGAGAGAGTGTTACGTTAGACTGATAGAGGAACCGCCAAACGATGAAAGCAACAGAAAGCGCGTAACCGAGCATGAGTGGCGCACGCTTGTACAACATTCGTTAGAAATTGCGGCCGATGCCGCGTTTTAACCTTCCGCTCGCACGTGCTCGCCGGCGCGGCACGCCGTATTCCACGCGTACGCATGCTTAATTGCATGACCTATTTGCGATCTCATTATACAATGCGCTCCGATTATTCAGTTTGGTTCGTGCGCGTTAAACACGCATACGTTCGTACACGTAATTGTAATGCACGATCGAAAGAAAGAAAAAAAAAAGGAAAAGCAAAAGAGAAAAAGAGAAAAACAGTAGAAAAAAGTGAAATAGAAATGTATCGTTGGTAGTAAAAATTGTAAAAATCAAATAATAGCATGTTATTAAATGTTTCGTTATGTCCAATTGTAAGAATAATTAACGATATAAATTCCACTTTATACGAGTTGCATAAGTTATAGAAATATCGATTTACGTATGCATTTGTTTGTATTATAAAATTGCACATTTATGTGTATGTGGTATTAGAACACTTGTCATCATTTCTTGCGTCATCATGTTATATGAAACTGTATTATACAGAGAATTCGCTGTATTTTATATTATGTATCTTCGATGGGCTCCAATTTACTATTTTATTCGTTATCGTATTGATGAGCAAACAATTCTGAATTATAGCTTAGTCAGGAGCCAAAACGATTAATTTCACAAAATGGAAAGTGAAGAGAATGAATTATTGATTAAAAGTGGAGCTGGCCGGTATTCAATGATTTATAAGTAGATATACATATAATAAATAAAAATAAAATCTCCATGAGTCGTGTATTCATTATTAACTGGGATAAATAGATAATGATAAGGACGGTAACAAGACAGTGTCGTGGATGAAAATGAACAAAAACGAATAAAAAATAAAATAAAATAAAATAAAATAAAATAAATTTAAAAGAAAAGGAAATAAAAAAAAAGAAAAGAATCGCTATGCGTAAAGGTCATCGTTGTTGTTGTTGTGATTGTCGTTGTAATAAGGAAAAAAAAAAAATTAAGAAAAAAAGAAACGATATAAATATATAAAGAGAGAAAGATAGATAATAGCGTGCGAGGGAAGCGGAATTCGAAGAAATTCTGAGGCGACATCCGAAGGAATTACTTTGATAGCCTCCGCAGTCCGTAAAGGCAGGGAGGTATGTAAGAGAAGAGACAAGGAGCCTATAGGTATTATAAATCAAGGAAGAAGGTCCGTGAAAGGAACGTTAGTGGCGTTCGACAACGAAGGAAGAAGGAAGAAGCTGCGCGTGGAAAGAGTGGAAAGGAAAGGGACAACAGGGGGATGAGAGACAGAGGAGGGATGGAGGAGTATGGTCATGGTCGTACATCACCCTTGGTATTTACGACGTACCATCGTAAATCAATGATCGCACGAACAACGCGGTTCGACCAAATTCCTTTCCCTTCCTTCCGACCATTCCGACGCTTCCTGTCCACGAGTCTGTTCAAAAGAGAGAGAGAGAGAGAGAGAAACCACATCGATATTCCTCCCCATTTCGATAGGATCGATGACGATCGATAATCTCACGACAAATCGTCGACACAAGAGTACCAAAGCCACACACGAATGAATTTCGCGTACCTACATCGAAATTCGAAGATTCGAATGGCCGATTACTCGAGATCCTCCGTGCATGTAAGAGGAATCGTTTCTTTTCGTAGTTGCGCTCCGATTTGTCCTTTAGCAAATTCCCTCCTCGAGGTCGCCATCACCATCAACGGGATGGGTCTGGGATGTTACTCGGCGCATCTTCGATGCATATTCGATTACGAATTCGATGATATGGAATCGATTACATCGAGCCGAAAAGATAATCGTATCACGACGAATATTAGATATATTTGTGTGTATGTATGTAACATATGTGTATGCATTTGTATAATGAAAAAAAAAGATTTTTACGAAAGAATGAGTAAGAACTTAGCAAAAGTCTATTATAATCTTTGAAGGAAACATGAAAATTCAAGCGTAACGTTGACCTGGAAAACTAACAATTGACAATGAGTCGAATTGGTGTCCAGATTTGGTGTAAAACGAGACCATACACACACGCACGCGCACATATATATACATATGTATATAAAAAAAGGAAAAAGAGCAAAGAAAAGAAAGAGAACGAAACGAGAAAAGCCGACGAAAAAAAAAAGGGAAAACGTTTCGTTGATTCAGCGAGAAAAGAGACGCTTGACCATACGAGACCGGGTCAGTCTGTGTTACGAGGGCGAGCATTGTTTGCCGGGGCCCTTTAAACGTCATTTAAACCGTGACTTCTAACAGAGAGAAAGAGAGAGAGGGAGAGAGTCCGGAAAGGATCGTTTTAACGAGGTTTTCAGACGGGCCAGGTCAGACTGGTCGGTCCTCGATTACGAGCGCTGGCCACGAGACGTTGCCCTTTGCTATTTCGTGGAACCTCGGAAAAGAAAAGCAAAAAAGAAATATATATATACCTACTCGTTTCTTTCGTATATACAAAAGGAAAAGGATAGGGCCTTTTTCCCTCGGCATGAGGTGGATCTCTCGTGATCCGTGCAAAATCGTATTACGCGTTTGTCGTTCCTATATAGAGGCTTCATCGACGCTTTTCGCAAATCATTCCGCATCGGACAAGATTTTCGAGAAATAGAAAGAAAGAGAAAGAGAGAGAGAGAGAGAGAAGAAACCATCTTTCGTCTACAGTTCTTCATTCCCTCAAAAAAAAAAAAAAAGAAAGAAAAAAGCGAAGAATACAACACGTAAATTTACGTAATAAAACGCGATCGATTTTTCTTTCTTTTCTTTTTTTTTTTTTTTTAATATATTACAAGTAGATTATACACTTTACTTTCTTGGTAAAATATATCACTTCTCTCGGAGTAACCTCGAGGATGTAAAAAAACAAAAGAAAAAAAAGAAAGAAAGAAAGAAAGAAAGAGAAAGAAGATTTCTATACGAATTACACATAGTATATATGCATACGAGTGGAAGAATTCGATCTATAACTTTCTCTTCGTCAACTTTTCTACGACTTTCTCTTCATCGAACATACTCGAAGATTTGCCAAACGTAGTGTTCATCGTCGTCCGAAAGTTCTCCCTTCTCCTTCTCTTCCTCTCCACCTCCTCCTTATCCTCATCCTCATCCTCATCCCCATCCTCTTCCTCTTCCTACGCCTCCTTCCTCGCGCCTCTCACTACTTATTTTAATTTATGAAACTCACGTTCGTCCGAAAAAAGACGTCTGAGAAACGAGAGAAAAAGATAAAGAAACAAGAAAGAGAAAGAGACGAAGAGGAGAGGAGAGGTTCCTTCTTCACACGAATGGCGTAGAACGTGCGTGCTATCTCGATGAAAGGAAACGTGGCCGTGGAAACGGCACGAAAGAGTCAAAAACATCCCCCGAACGGATCTTCTAGAAAAAGGAACTATAAAAGTACAATGAGGGTTCGAAAGGAAGACGCCTTCTCGTTCTTTAGTTCTGATGGGAAGGGCGCGCGAGCGCGAAAGAAAGACAGAGAGAGAGAGAGAGAGAGAGAGAGAGAGAGAGAGAGAAAGGGAAACAACTATCCTTCGTCCGTCACTCGCAGAAAATTCGTGTTTTTCAGGCTGACGGTGAAAAGGACTACAAAGAGAAGCGAGAAGAAGGGAGAAGAGGTACAAGGGATGAAAAGGAGGAGAGGAAAGGGGACGCTCGAGGAAACCTTTTTTTAGAGCCGGCTGAAGCGATTCTGGATAAACCCGTTTGAGCGACGAGACCTGCGCCCGTACACATGCTTTTTACTTCCAACAAGGACGGTTCCCCCTTAGCCCTCTTTCACGTTCGTAACATTCGAAAGGAAAGATTTGGGATGACTCAACGTGGAGCGGCCACGTAATAGAGACTCGGCGGAGAGACAAAATAAAAAAAAGAAAGAGAATAAAAAAGAAACAAAAAATGGAAAAGAGAAAAGAAAAAAAGAAAATAAAAGAAAGCACTGACCTGATATAAATGATGACTCCGTTGGCGCATATCCTCTTCCATCCACGTGGCACCGTGACAGAGTGCTGCTGTTGCTGCTGGTGTTGTTGCGCGAGCACCGCATTACCGTTCATCGTGAGCACAACATTGTGCTGCGCGTTAGCACCGTTCTCGTTGTTGTTGCTGTTCGCAACCGCGAGCCTCGTCGTTGAGGATGATCGCGTCGATTGCTGTTGTTGTTGTTGTTGTTGCTGTTGCTGCTGCTGCTGCTGCTGTTGCTGCACGCACGCACCACTTGCACCACCCGCACCAGAAGAAGCACTACTAGCACTACTACAAGCACCACCTCCTACCGCACCATTCATCGTCACGTTGTTCGAGCCGTCGTGCGAGGACGTTTGACTCTGACTCTCCGGACTGCTGAGACTGCTGTACGTCGACGATTCACCGATGTCTGACCTCACCGAATCACCGGACAAGGAAGATCCAGTCTGCCCGTCATATCCATCCTGTTGTTGCTGTTGCTGCTGTTGCCTAACTTTATCGTCTCTTCTGTCGACAACACCGACGTCGCTCGTCTGTTGTCGCACAAAACGCGTCACTCGAGCCTCGTTGCTCTCGAGCAAGCCAATCCTGTTGACAGTGTTACCACCAGAACCAACAACAACGGCGGCAGAAGCACCAGCAACGACGTTGCTGTTCGCTGCGTTGTTGTAGCGATGGGATGGATACATCTTGAGGCTCGTATCGTCCTTGCTAGCTCGTCTACCGGTTTCCTGGGAATACTCATTGCCCAGTATTCTACCAGCGACGACTTGAGTCCTTCCGTAGACGATACCACCGACGTAATCATCCTCCTCGTCGTTCGACGACCTCGCTTGATCCCTTCGAGCATCGCTCGTCGCTACTACTGTCGTCGTTGCCGTGTTCCCTGTCGTCGTTATCGCGGACGTGGTCGTCGTCGTTACCGAAACGGCATGATGATCGTTAGACCTTTTCAAATTCGTCCGAGCACGATCGACGGCAACGACGGTGGTGGTGGTGGTGGTAGCGATGGTGGTGGTGGTGGTGATAGCAGTGGTGGTGGTGGTGGCGGCGACGGTGGCGGCGGCGGCGGCGGCAGCCGAGTTGGCGGTTTTGGCGGGAAAGCAAGTAGCCGCCGTCGGAAGTTGCGTCGGAATGACACCACCGGCAACGTAAGCCGTCGCCGGCTGATGCCTCGGCGATGATAGCCGATAGCCGGCCGTGGTCGTCGCGACGGCCGTGGCGGCGGCTGTGGCGGCGGCATTTTGACCACCCACCGCCGTGGCGTAAGCAAAGTTCTCCCCCGAAACGTAGACCAGAACGCTGCCACCACCGCCGTTGTTATTATTGTTGCTTTGTTGCTGTTGATGCTGCGGATTTTGAGGATGTTGCTGCTGCTGTTGCTGATACTGCGGGTGCTGTTGTTGAAGCTGAAGCTGCTGCTGTTGGTGCTGCTGCTGCTGCTGCTGCTGCTGCTGTTGTTGCTGCTGTTTCTGTTGATGATGATGATGATCGTGGTTCGGGGGAGCAGGGTGCGTGGACGGCTGCTGCTCAGGCTTGCCGGCCATGGTCCAGGTCCAGCGGCGCTGCAAGGAACCCCGACATCACTGGAACGCACGGCGCACGCCTACGTTTAGATACCACCAGCAGGTTGTCGTTGTTGTCGCTCTGAAGCATCCTCCGTCGGAAAAGAAACGATCACGCCTTTACGACCGGCACCCGACGAGTAACGATACTACCCACTTCGCTTATCTTCCACGTCACGAGTCTTCTACTCTCTTCGCTATTATTTTTCTTATTATTGCTGCCGCTGCTTCTGCTGGTGCTACTACTGTTCTTGCTGTTGTTGCCACTGGTGCCACTGCCACCGCTGCTACTGCCGGTGTTACCGTTACCACTGCTACCGCTACTACTGCTGCTGCTTCTGCTGCTGCTGCTGCTCGTGCTATCGGAGCGGCCGTCGTCGTAGCACGACATCCTCGGCGGAAGAGTTACCGGTCCACGCGACGATATCCAGGACGATCGATTTGATATTAGCTTTCGTAGGATTACAACGCGATCGCACTTGCACGAACACACGCGTGCTAACTTTTCTCTTCTCTCTCTCCCTTCTCTCCCTCTCTCTCTCTCTCTACGTCTGTCTATCTGTCTGTCTCTCTCGCTCTCTTTTTCTCTCTATACTATCTTTCTGTCTTACATCAGATACATCATTCAAAGTCGTGACGACGGAAACGTGTTCTTCCCTTAACACTTGTTTGTTTATTCATAGGAAATCCATTGACGATTTCGATACTAGTCGATCGATCGACCACAATTCGAAATTTAACGGTGGACACTCGCGCACCGCGTCGAACGAAGAAGACGAAGAAAAGACGATAGAAAATTCCATGTCACCTCGTCTAATGTGAGCTAAATGCTGTAGTAGCTGTGCCGGCTAGGACGCGCGCACGCTCTCTTTATTTCTATCTCTCTCTATACCCCCTCTCTCACTCTCTTTCACTCTCTCTCACTCTCTCTCTCACACACGCGCGCTCTCTCTCTCTCTCTCTCTCGCTCTCTCTCTCTCACTCACTCTCTGCCGGTAAATGACGAGCTTGCGTACGCTGCTGCGAAAAGACGCGCGCGCGAGAGAACTACTACGCCTCGGCCGGTTCCCAAGGCCGTGTGGCGTATCGTCTCCCGACTCACTGTGTCTCTCTTTTTCTCGTCGAACGAAAGCGCGCGATCTTGCCTTGATATCGATGACCGGCGATGAACGAACAGACACGACACGACCGATCGTAGCGACCTCGATCGTGAAGGACGCCTCTTCGTACTGACAGAACGCGTGCGTTGACTACATGTATATATATATATGTATATATATATCTATATATCTATATATATATATGTATATGTATGTATATATCCGGATATACAAGTATAATATCACTCCCTTCCAACGAAACTATAACTGGCAACCTTCAAATCGAACTACTAGCTGCGAGCCGGCTTTACGATATCGTACCGTTTCACACACAAGCCGACCACTTAACACAACTGGTCACACTACTGTTATTACTATTACTGCTACTATTACTACTACTAATGTCGCTGCTACTGTTGCCGTTGCTCTTGCTGCTGCTACTACTACTGCTGCTGCTGCTGCTGCTGCTGCCGCTGCTGCTGCTACTGCTGCCGCTGCTGCCGCTGCTACTACTCGTCCAACGAACGAACGACACTCGTTCGTGTCATCGTGGCCCACTGTCACGGGAAACGAGAGAAACCGCTCTCCGCATCGAGAAAGGAGGCTCTCCCCTCTTCTTCTTCTTCTTCTGCTTCTTCCTCGCTCCTTGTCTCCCTTCTTCCTCCGATCCTCCTTCTCCTTCTCCTCCTTACTCTCTCTCTCTCTCTCTCTCTCTCTCTCTCTCTCTCTCTCACTCTTCCTCTCTTATCCCTTCCACGTCAGCGTACACGAAACGACGTAGATCATTCCCTCGCGCGACTCCACACAGAACGCTCGCTTGATCGCTCGCTGCTAAGCAGAACGGGGAACGGGGCGGGGCGGGGGGAGAGAGAGAGAGAGAAAAGGAAGGCAGGTTCTCGATGAACACAGAACGCCGCTTGTTTTACGTTAAATCGCACGGCCGGACGAACATCGTGTTATGACGCTGTGTCATTGTCGTAGCAGCAGCAGCGGAGCAGCGGCAGCACCACCACCACCACCACCACCACCTCCTCCTCCTTCTCCTCCTCCTTCTTCTCCTCCTTCTCTTCTTCTTCCTCCTCCTCCTCTTCCTCCTCCTCCTCCTCCTCTTCTTCCTCCTCCTCCTCGTCTTTCTTCTCCTCCTTCACTTCCACCACCGGCACTGCGAACCACCACCACCAATACCACCCGGTTCCACCACCGCCACTATTTTACCACCACTACCACCGCGAGCGCGCTACCACGAGAGCCTCGGGTTAACTTAACTAACCCTCTTCTTCCACGGATTCGAGAACACCTGCGCGGCTATAGCAGCAGCAGCACTCCTCGATTTTACTTCCTACCCTCTTCTACCTTATTTCTATCTTACTTCTCGATCGCGTGCTTGCGTGTTTCTCTCCCTTTCCTCTTTTTTCTCTTTTTTATATCTTTCCCTCTCACGTTGTTACGTTGCCATTTTATGTTTCTTCCTTCTACTTCGATCCGGTCACGATACATAGGATATATCTACACACTTGTATATATATTTCATACATATACATACATATATGTGTGTGTATATATATATATAGATAGATAGATAGTATATATAGATATCACAGTCGGTATGGAATCGTCCTTGACGCTTGTTCGTTGTCGACCCACCCTCCTTATCACTTTTCACCAAGGGACGCGCTCTCGGAGCAGGACGACGATCGTGATTCCATTCCGCGGATGCTATACGTACGCTGTTTTCGCGTAACTGATATTGAAAAAATATGGCTCCCTCCGCATACCCAGAAACCTTTGCGGCATCTCGGCGGCTGCCTCTTGGCGGCCGCTTGCTCCAATCTTACGATACATCGTAAAAACGTTGACCCGCGATCGCGTCGCCATCTATGCTCCTCTTCGTACATCTTCGAACTATTATTTCGTCTCAATACCACGTGACGTGTACCGCTAAAATTCGAACGCGAATTAACGTTATTGTACGATCGAAAGTCACGTACTTTGGTGAAATTTCTTTTTCTCGTATACGATTCGCTTGAAACGTCTTGAAGGTTTAAGGAAATTAGGTGAAGAATGTAGCAAACGCAAACGAATTCGTTACTTATTATACGTTATGCTTCGTCCAATTTATTCAGATGCCTCAAAAAATGACTAATCACCAATTTGTCTATAATAAATAAGGTTACAAGAAATATGCGACTATTCATTTGCAAATCTTTATAGTTATAGCTTACTGTAGTATACGACCGTGAAGTGATAAATACTTTTGCGTGTCATAAATTTACGCGAATGTATTTAAGTTGTATTTCAACGCTTGTGGTACGAATGCTTCATGGATTATGCTAATTGTGAAGAAGACATTTTGCATACTGCAAAAATTGCTGCGCGATCGGACGAAAATAGTCGACCAATTTTTTATACCATTTTTTTTTTTTTCTTTCGTTCGATATCGATGTTACGATACAATAATCGAAAGAGAACAATTTTTCTGCAACTTTATTTCTCCTCGTAATAAAATCGGTGACACAAAGCGCGCACGTCCATTTTTAAATTATACAAATAAGCTAGTCATTTCTGCACATTTCTTTCTCTCTCTCTCTCTCTCTCTCTCAAGTTATATTTATAAACTTAATAGACGCGAATAAAAAATTTAGAGAATCACAATACGATACATCAATCAAGGAGTCAAAAATATTGACACGCCTTTTAAAACCAATTGTATTTTAATATCCATCGAAAAGAAACATACTTTAGGTCTTCTGCGTCTAAGTATTGATTATTCTTATAAATATACGATATTAGAAACAATGTCACGAAATTACACAAATAAAAAGTTTTGCAATACGCGCATTTGTCCACACATACAGGAACGTGATTCATTGCTGCCTCTTTCTCTCTCTCTCTCTCCGCAATTTTTTATTTTCTTTTCTTCTTAGATCACGAGCTTTCTCAGAGACACATAAATTGAAATACTATTTATATGGAATAATGTCCCATTATTATTACTGTAAGCTGTTTTCTGTGATTTTTTGGCATCACATCTCAATATATTATCGCATCTAGCGATAAACTTTGCTATGACGACACTTTATTATTTCGTACCGAGACAGACATAATTACAAACAGATCAGACTCATGAATCGTGAATAATTAACGACAATAAACGAACAGCACGGATTTTACATGTTTCAATACAAATCATTTATATGATTTATAACAGGGATGGACAACGATCCGCGGATCGCATGCGGCTTTAAGTCCTACTTGCCCGTTCCGGTAAGATGGAAGAAGCCGATCTCCACTATTTAACAATTACCATCGTACCCTGTAAGCTGCACAATTTTTGTTTTTAAGTATGAAGTGGTTAATTGATTCAAATAGTGAGGAGAGGAACCGATCGATCAATGACGAGGACTGTATGACCCGCGGTGGAAAAATTGTCCATCCCTGGCAATAATATCATCACATGTGATCGTAATGTTATTATGTTTACCGATATCTAAATGAGAGCCACTAAACGTCTGATTGCAGAAAAAAGATTCAGAGATTGTTTCGGAAGTTGAATGTTACAACACTTTGCGACGAGTTACATATTGATTTATGACTAATTTAATGCAATGTTATATTAAATCATTACTGTTTACTTTCTTTTATCGTTCCATTTAGTGATAAGTATACTTCATTAGCGATTACCTACAGTAAGCATTACTACCGGATTCGAGTTAGCATTGTTTTCGAAAATGTACAATGCCTTGATATTTATGGTATGACGGATAAATAAAACATTGAATGTATCTCGATGACACGCCCATGTTAGTCCATGATTTGTTGTTTTATAAACGTTGTTCTCTTACGGCCGTGCGCATATTCAAATATCGATTATATTTAAATTCTTTTTCACTGCGGTCGAAGGATACTCTCATTCTTAATATCCGTCGTATGTTCTTTTTCATTTTATTATGTATGACTCAGAATCGAACGAATGGGACAATAGTTAGAAATGAGAAAGTGGCCATGTTTATTAAGATCTGAGTAACTAAGTTTAGTGCGTGGCACATTGGACCCGTGATGGACCTCCCTGATCTTCCTCATACGCTGGTCGTTGATCTCTCCGCCTGTGTTCCTGTTCAGGGTCCAAATCGGTAAGGAGAACCTCCTCGGCTCCATCCGGAATTAAAACTTCCTCCCTCATAGGTAAACATTGTTCGAGAGTTGGAATTACAGTTGGATTAATAGATTTAGGAAAATTCACAACAAATTGAATGATAAGTTTGCCGTGCGTGAATGGATCTTTGTGAATTGGCATACCCTCGTTTAGGACACACTTAACGTCACCATGCTTCGTTACCGTACCAGGAAGAGAGGTGATGACCAAATCTCTACCATCCAAGGTACGAATAATTTTTTGGAAACCACAAAGTGCTTCCACTAGTTCTAAATGCATTCGCATTACTAAATCATTTCGCGATCGTCTAAAATTTGGAAAATTAGCAAAATTAAACGTAGAATTAATCGAAAGATTCATTGTGTGGAATGTTAAAATCAAAATTATGACTAATTACTTACTTGAATACATCATGTTCTTTTTCTTCCAAAAGAATAACGATATCGCCCGCTTCTAGTTCGGGCTCTTGGTCTCCTTCGCCACTGAAAACTATTTTTTGTCCATCCATCATACCTGGGTCAACGTGTACCTCCAAAATTTTCCTGTCTCTCATTGTTTTTCTTCCCACACATTGCTTACAACGATCACGCGGATTGATGCGCTCACCCTGACCTTTACATTCGGAGCACATCGTTTGCATATGTTGCAACATTCCTGGGCCTAACTGTTGTATCTGTACCTGCATGCCACTTCCATGGCATGATGTGCATTGTTCTACGGAACCTTTTTTCCCCCCGATACCTAAGCATAAAATACAAGAACGTTAAAAAGAACATAACTTTAATCAAATAAATGTAACGTACCATTACTTTAATCAATTTACCTTCACATTTATCACAAATAACATTTTTTTGTAATGCTAATTTGCGAACAGTTCCATTATAAAGCTCTTCCAACGATACAGAGAGCTGATGTATGACATCTTGGCCTTTTCGTTCCCTCCTTCTACCACTCCTACCACCGAAAGCTCCACCAAAGAACATATCGAAGATATCCATAGGAGAAGAGAAGCCATTTCCTCCCATTCCACCTTCTTTCAAGGCTTGTTCACCACCTTGATCATAAATGCGTTTTTTTTCTGGGTTTGATAAAACCTCGTAAGCTTGAGAGATTTGTTTGAACTGAAATACGATTAAAGGTTATTCGTTTTAACACGAACGTAAAATATTCTATGAAAATTTAATAAGATTTAAGTAATTTTCCAAAAAAAGTCAAGTATAAAGAAATAGATAATAACCCTTTCGCCTTCATTAGGATTTTTATCAGGATGATACTTGAGCGCAAGTTTTCTATACGCTTTCTTTAGATCTTCTGGTGAACAATCCGGCTTCACGCCCAAGACATCATAAAAGGTAGTTTCCTTTACCATTTTGATCGGATAAAGTTCTTCGATAGAATTACCAATAAGCGTGAAGTATTACACAACTGTTCCTGCTAGAAAACAATAATATAATAATTTAATAAGATTCAAACGTTTATTAAATATATATCATGTTTATTAGATATCTCTCGCAAAAATTCTACTAGGAAATTATAACGATTATCAAACATTAATTCAGCCATTTACGAATCAATTTAATAATCATTTAACAAAAATAGTTGATTCTTTACTTGCGTCCAACTTCAAAAGATTATTTGTATCTAACTTCAAAAGATAATTTGTACGATGAACAGATTCAATAAATTACTAACGTGAATTAATAAAAAATCAGTATATCTCTCAAAAAATTAAAATGTACAGCAGAGAATATGTAAGAACTCTAACACGACGACCTTGGACATAGAATCTTATAAACTCATACAATAGTTAAATAACGATCACTTTGAACGGCATTCAAGGAAATCCTTGAAACTTACTGTATCAACTTGTAAAATTTTTATAAAAATAAATCAAACAGGTTTCAAAATTCTAACCTTGAGCTTTCCTCGAAAAAAAAAAAAAAAAGATAAAATAAATAAATAAATAAATTAAGATTTCAATGTATAAAAATGATTAAACGAACAGGAATGAATACACTTGATCCTTGATAAACAAACAATTCGAAATCAAGGAGAGCTACTTCGAGATATACAATAAACGAAGTATATTTAATCTGTTCGCGTAATTACTAGGCTTCGCAATCCGATAAAGTAGAGAAAAAGTGAAACGGCACGATAAGTTGACGTCGTTACGATGACGACACGTCAGAATGGACGGCAACAAAGTGTGGTTGATAGAAATAAACGTGGGGGGAAAAAAGAAAAGAAAAGAAAAGAACCACTAATGTACGATTTTCCTACCAATAGAAATATCTAGCAACTACACGCTGTCCATGTGGACGACGATCCAACAAATCTGATTTCAAAATGGCGACCGAGGAAAGCTAGCGTGCTAAAATAATATAACGAACGCGAAATAGATAATTAAAATGTGCGTCACTAAATGCGCAGTAATGAATATATTTAAATATTAATAATAGAAACAAAGAGGGATTTTACGTTTTCCAGAACCTTCTTTTTCCTCCAACGCTTTTCATAGACCAGCCAACGAACGATGTGAAGGAAGCAGCGCTTCGATACGAATGAGTGAGAGAGAGTGAGAAACAGGGTGAGGGCAAGAGGAAAAGAGAGAGGGAGAGAGAGGAAAAGGGAGAAGGAAGGGGAAGGAAGAGGGAGAGGTAAGGAGAGGGGAAAAGGAAGAGGGAGAGAAAAAGAGAGACAAAGAAACACACAAGCGCGTTATAAGTTTATATCACTAGATAAAAGAAGAAAAAAAAAAAGAAGAAATTGATGCGAATTTAAGGTTAAATTATTCGATTACAGATTAAAACATTTTGTATCGTCCGACGAAAATAACGATTCCTATGAAGAGACACGCAGGCGCGCATGCGATCAGTCATATACACGAACCTTACCGACGATTCGCAAATTCGTTCGATACTGATTTGACGTAGAGACTCTCGCAAGAATATCCACCATTTTTCGATGACTCGCAGGGCGCTAAAAGGCACGCTCGACCATGGGAATTCTATCAAACTCGGCTCGAAAATCTATGAAAATTTTTATATTTATGTTTCATCGTTTTCTAAGGCATTATTTTTGTTATATATTGTATTTAGAAAACTATCACGCGATATTCGTATGATCAATTATATTTTTTCTATATTCTATCTCTCTCTCTCTCTCTTCCTCTTTCCCGTAGTACTAGTTCGAGAACCATTACGAAGCAATTTCGCGAGGCGAAAGACGATGTATATTCGCAAAGAAAAATCTCGACTATTCGATCTATTTCCTATTCTTTTCCACGAGAATGTTTCTTCGAAAGAGAAAAATATATGTTTATCCTAATCGATAGCGTGAATTCGTAGACTGAAAATATATTTATCCTATACAAGGATATCGTTGTATTCTTTTCTTACCTGTGTCAGCAGAAAAGTCGTTCGTGGAAGCGTACTCGCAGTGCAACACGTCCTCTCCGACTGTGCAATAGATTTAAAGAAACTGTGGTAACGCGTAGCTCTCCCACCAATATTACCGTTCGGAACCGTTCTCGAAACTTCCCAGAAGAGTAATGAACGTTGCTAGCCGAAAGCCAATCAACGTCGTTTAACAGAATCATGAGCGCCAAGACGAAGCGGGCGGTCTTTCACGAAACTATTTCTAAAATAATATTTTCCCTATCGATAATGTAGTTTCAAGATCATATGGAAAATAATTAAATCGATTAAACGAGATTCTTATTAAAAATTCAACGGTACTTATTGTTTGTTAATAATGTAATAATTAATTTATCATTTTTTATATTCATTTATTAATCTGTATATTTTGAAATCAATACATTTGCGATAATATTATATAGATACTAATCATGTGTCTATACCGGTCGATATTATAGGTGTACAATAATACTGGCTTTAACGTCGCTATATGTAATTCTTGCGGTATATATTATAAACGCAACATATATTTACCGCTATTGCTTCTTATCGTTAAAAAAATAAAGATATTTACAGGTTCACAAGATGGCTGGTACTGAAACTGATAGTATTTTTAATTCGAAAGAAGTGAACAAAAAAGAACAATTTAATAGAAAATGGAATATGGATAAAGTACTCTTACGTACATTTGCTTTAATAACATGTATCAAGGCGTTATTAATTCCTTGTTAGTAGGTAGTTTTGTAAAAAATATTTAAACGACTGATTTATTTTACTTTTATATTATGCTAGTAATTATAATTGATTCATTTATATATTATTATTGATATATATATATATATATATATACATCTACTTTATCTATGATATATATATATGTGATATATATATTTATCACAAACTCTTATGATTTAATTCATTTTCAGTTATTCTACTGATTTTGAAGTACACCGTAATTGGTTGGCTATAACATATAGTTTACCTATTAATGAATGGTATATTAATGCCAAATCTCAATGGACATTAGACTATCCACCGTTTTTTGCATGGTTTGAATATGCTCTCAGTCAGGTAGCTTGTTTATTTGATAAAGAAATGCTCAAAATCGATAATTTGAACTATGCTTCACCTACCACTATCTATTTCCAAAGAACTACAGTTATACTTAGTGATATTATGTTTGCTTATGGCATAAGAGAGTAAGTATACTATATATTAAACTTTCAAGTAGTTAACCCAAACATAAGTAATAAATGATATAATATTGTTATAGATTAGGGGAAGTATTTTATAAATCTTATAACAGTTACTGCATTTTTATATTTCTATCATTGTGCAATATAGGATTACTGATTGTGGACCATATACATTTTCAATATAATGGATTTCTATTAGGCTTTTTATTATTGTCAATTGCTAAAGTTTCAAAAACTTGGAATCAGGTAAATTATAAATGGCATTATGTTAATAGTAGATTAATTATTAATGATAACAACTTGTAGGTATCTATGTTGCAAGGAGCTGCTTGTTTTGCTATATTATTAAATCTTAAACATATTTATTTATATGTAGCACCAGCATATATAGTTTGGCTACTGAAATCATATTGTATAAACAATGGTCAATTTTTTAAAAGGATTTTTACATTAGCAGCAATAATTGCCACTATTTTGATACTCTCATTTGGACCATTTATAAATCAATTACCACAAGTAAAAATAATATTATCTCTACACACAAAGGTTTATTTGATATATCTAAAAATTAATATTTTAATATAGATTATCTCTCGACTATTCCCTTTTAAAAGAGGTTTAGTTCATGCATATTGGGCAGCAAATGGATGGGCTTTGTATATTACCACAGATAAGATATTATCTATAATTTGGAAATATTTAGGATGGATAAAAATAGTTAAATCTGCTGTAATGACTGGAGGTTTAGTACAAGAAGAAATATTTATTGTTTTACCAACACCTAAACCCATTATTACATTTATACTCACATTTGTAGGAATGCTTGTAAGTTTAGATTTAATATTTCTACAAAACGAAATATTCATAATTCAAAATAAAAGTTTGTTTAATAACGAAATGTATTTATAATATAATCTTTCAGCCTGCTTTGTATATTTTATTATGCAAAAAATATGCAATTACTTCAAAACATTTTGTTCGATGCTTGGTCCTTTGTGCTTTAACATCTTTTATATTTGGCTGGCACGTACATGAAAAAGCTATTTTGACTGCAATTATACCATTATGGTAAAGACATATTTTTGCCACAATTACAAGTAAAATTAAAATAAGTAATTAAAAATTGATGTTTCTGTTGCAGTGTTCTTGCCACGGTGGATATTAACGATGCTCGCATTTACATAATCCTAAGTAGTGCAGGATACACTTCACTTTTACCTTTGCTTTACCCAGATAATTTAACCCCCTTGAAATTATTATTATTAATATTACATATATTTTCAACCAATTTAATATTACAATATCAATTTAAAAAACCTCTTTTGTATTTACATGAATTTTTGTATATAAGTGTTCTCCCATTGATAGCTATTTATGAGTCAGTACTACATAAAGATTTTTTTAGTGATAATCTACCATTTTTACCCTTAGCTCTTATTTCCATTTATTGTGCGATAGGTATAATTTATTCCTGGTTTCTTTCCTATTATTATTTGTTATGTGATAATGATAACAAAAAAAGAAGAACAAAAAAAGAATAAGAAAAAAGGTCACGAAATAACAATCCATAAAAAACTTGTTGTAATAAATTGAATAAAATTAATATTTTATTCCATATTTTATATAATTTTAAATAATTATATATATATATTATATATATATATATATATATATATATATATATATATCTTTCCTTTCCTTTTATTAGAAAAAAAGTTTTAATAAAATAGTTTTATACACACATAAAAAATAAATAAAAATATTTATAAAATATAAATAAATAATTTTATATATATATCTGTGTGTGTGCATGTAGATATATGTATATATGTGTGTGTATATATATGGAATGTATGAGATTGCCAAATATGTTAACAGATGTCGCATAACAGTACAAAGTTTCTCGCAAACGATTAATCCTACGATAATAGGTTAAAGAGCATTTATTTGATGGAATTTTTAGGAGGGTAGATGTACGGTGTTCACCGTACAGTGATACGCAACCCAGACGCAACCCATTCGAAAATATGCTTGGGGAGAGCACAAGGTTTTCCTTGTTGTTCTTTTTCGTGCGTATTTTTTAAGCTGGTTCCTTACATCTGTTCGTCCAGCTTCAAAAAAAATAATCGAACGATGTTTACTCTACCCTCTTATTTTTAAACGAAATTAAAACATAAATAGTTCTTAAGTTTTTCTATTTACAGGAAAAATCTACAAATGCAGTGCATATTATAACACTGCCACCTCAATATACAGAAACAGCACTTTGAGGTTAATTTTTATTTATCCGAAAGTCTGTTTCGATTTTAACACGGTCGTGCAATTAAGATCTTTTTTCTGAAGAAGTTTGAATGATCCGAGATAAAAAATAAAATTTTTTTAGTATAAAATCGGATGTAATCATAATTAATGTTTATAGATAAAAATCTGGCCAAATATATTAAAAGGAAGGGTCTTCGAACTCATAAAGTTTAAGAACCGCTGATCTATGAGAAAATAAAAGAAATTTTTAATGTATTATAAATACATTTGGAATCATTCCATCATATATTATTAACCTTTTCACGTTCCAAATGTTTGGTGTATGTATATATGTTATAATATATATACGGTTTCTCTTAACCGTATATATTATAATATATAAAATTGGCAGTATGAATAACGGTGAAGAAACATCGTAAGCGTTTCGTACATCAGCGTTGATCTATCAGCAAATGCGTTCCATACATAGAAGAAAATATTTCACAAGTCATTGAGCTTTCCGTTTATACTTCATTGAGCACTAATGAGATATCATCGACACATGATATAAATGTCTTAAAATTTGTATATCACGCAATTATTGAAATTTACAATCAATTTGTTATTCTAATAATATTAAGAAAATATAATAAAATGCATTGGTAAATGATGTAATATTTTTATTTATAAAAATCTTAAAAAAGAGATTAAATGGACATATTACGATGAACTGTATTAAAGCACGGCAAACAATAGTAAGGATTGCTAGTACAATTTCCGCAGTATGTTGTTACTTTTTTTGTACGATTTTTTGCAAATTCTCGACCAAATTTCTTCACATTTTCTTCATAACATTTTTTACACCGTCGTCTAGTTTGCCGTGCGTTTCCATTTTTGCTTTGTATTTCGTGATGCCTTCTAACATTAAGTTGTGTTCTGGGTGAAGTTGTATTAATATCATTTAATTGTGCTGTTAATTGTGTAACTAATTTTTGTCGGAATTCCAAGATTGATATACGGTTGTTTGTTACATTATTATGCATTATCCAAGCATTTATTACCGAGGTATTAAATAAAAGTTCAAAGGCCAGTCTTTTATACCATTTTTGGCCTTTTCTCAGTGGACTGAGATATGATGTCATGTGATCGGATAAATCAACGTACGATTTACTGATATTATAATCTACAATAATTTTTGGTTTAATACAACTACTCCTTCGGCCAGTTACTGTAACCATTTCTACAGAATGTTTAGTTGAAAGCACGAGTACATCTCGTTTATCTTTCCATTTCAAAATAGTTATTCCATTTTTATGTTCTCTAGCAATGATTTCACCTCGTTGTAGTTTTTTTGACAATATATCTTTTGGAATGCCACGACGATTAACTTGAAGAATTCCAATCAAATGCGTATCAACGGAAAGTAATTTTTCAGCTAATGCAACACTTGTATATCTTTTATCTGTACATAATGTATGTCCAAGATTAATTATATTTTGACAAAGAGACATTACAACGTTCGTAGGTGTTGTTTCTTCTGTATTTGTAGATTTCCCTGTATATACTTGGAAAGAAGTGGTATATCCAGATGTGCTACATAATTTAAATAACTTTATATATCTTCTAAGTACAGTTCGTCCACGGAACGGAATAATAGATTCATCAATACAAACAGTTTCACTAGGATTATAATATTCTTTAAAACTTTTATTTAACGTATCAATCAGTGTTTGTAATTTATACAATAGGTTATTCGGATTACTAATTTGCTGATTGTCTGCAAAGTGGAGCATTCTCAGTAATATTTCGAATCGATTGCGAGACATCACAGTACGTGGAAAACTTTGAGCAAATAAAACATCTTTTGTCCAATAAAGTTGTATAGTTGGAAGTTTCACTAATCCCATCCACATAATTAAACCAAAAAGTTGCTTAATCTCATGTATATTAGTAGGAATCCATTTACTCAATCGTTCAGATTGATTTTTTTCTATCATTTGGTTCCCATAAAGATTAGTTTGATTTACAATCATCTGGATTATTTCTTCATTGAAAAATAACGAATAGAAGTCTATCGGTGACCTACATTCTAAAACTTTAGTATTTGATATATTGATACCAGATATGCCGGAAAACGTTTTTAGATTGGGTTGATTACCAATTGGATTAAACCATATTTGGTTGCTATTATTGCAATCTGCATACCATTCGTTTTCATGTTCACTCTCAGTTTCATCATCAGATATGACTCTACAACGTTTGATTGTAGATGATCTGTATATTTCATTTGATGAATCACTCAAAACTTCTTCAGATGACATATGTATTTCTGACAATGAGAATAATTTTATAGAATAATGATATAATACGTGTACAAAAAATCTGATTGCTATATAGTTCAACAAGTAATATTCAATAATTATGACAAAAAACAAAATGATACGATATAAATGCTCGTTACACGATTTTTCTTCTGATTATGCTGTAGCGGTCAACGATGGGGAACAGGCAAATAAATATATTACACATCATATTTTTGTGCAATTTAATAGTATAATTCAATTCAGTATTTTATTATTCTTTTTAATACAAATAAATAATATCATCTAAGTGACATGAGCCGTCAAAATACGCGTGGCGGTGAATGTGTTAATATTGACCTTCATATCTGTTTTTAGTGAATTGTCGGTAACATAGGATGTGATACATAAGGGATAAGTATTAAGCAGTATTAAGTCTAGGTTATATCTTGTCCATGACAAAACCCTTCTAAAAAATCGAGCCCTTGTGCTTTGTGATTCAAGGATGGAGGGAGATGTAGGTGTAGACATGTAGGTGATAGCAAAATGTTACTATGTATTTGTCAATGATAGTAGTATGAATAGTAATTGAATAGAAGTTACCTGTCAAGTATGTTCTTTTAACGTGGGTGTTTCAAAATAACAGGAAAAATTGTGTATACATTTTTTTATTAAAAATTAACATAATTCATTCTCAATGAATAAAAATTAATCTAAGTAATAATTTTATCTTTATAAAACATATTACTTTTTTTCTTAATCTAATCATAAATTTCGAAGAAAAGAAATATTAAAAAATTAATGTTTTTTCTTACTTCGATTAATTTAATTTATATAAAGAGTGTATAATTTTATTATATATATATATGAAATATTTAATTTATATAAAAAATACTTAATTTATGTAAAATTATATTTTATTGATTTAGTCATTAATCAGATTAAAGAATTTTATTATTCTTGGTATTAACTTAAACCATTTATCAATTATTATAGAATTTCATCAAAAGAGTCCTTCACAAAGACATTTATAATGTCTTCAGTTCAACGAGCTTTTGCTCATAAATTGAGCAAACAACATGCAGCAGATGTAAGACGACAAATTGCTACCTCCACTTCGTACTCACGAGATTTATCAAAAAGTGGTAGTAGTATTTCAGGTTTCTCTTCCACTGTAAGTTCTCTTTAATTTTAATTATATCACAAGATGTTTTTCAAGATTTAACTAAGAATTGTTTTTTTAATTTAAAGATGTCTTTATGCGAAGTATTAGAACCACTAGATTATGAAGAATTTCTTGTACAACATCAATCAGTTTTGGACAGAGATCCATTACGACCAATATTAGATTTTCCTCTTGGAGATGTAGAACTTAGAATCGTCAAACGAAAAATTCGAACGGAAGAACCAATAGTGCCATATGAATCATTGTAAGTATTTAAGATAACTTTTGAATTATAGTAATAAAAAATTATATGACTTAAATTACAGGGATACAGTATCACCTTATGTTAGAAGATGTATTGAAAGTTTTACTTCAGATTGGATTATGGTACACAGAAAATACAAAGGAAGAGTATCCCCTATTGCTAGAGATAGATTACTTCAAGATACACCTAGACAGGATTTTGAGGTAATTTAATACAAACGTAATTTTTATTGACATAAACATTTTAAGATAAGAATTTGTTGTGTTGAGTAGGTAGATCAAGAAGATACAAACGGTTCTGGATCACCGAATGAAGAAGAAGATTTATCAAATTGTGGAGATACACCAAGAGGTTCTTGGGCAAGTTTGGATTTAAGACATTCACAACATGATCCACTTCTTCCAAGTTTATTGGATAGAGTTTGTCCAGAAACAATTGATCAAATGAATGAACAGAAACGTTCAGAGGATAGGCAAGTTAGTAATAAAATTAAAAAAAATATATATATAATAATAATATTATTAAATAATATATTGAAAAATATTGAAATGAGATTAATTTTAGGAAGCTTTATTTCCACTATATGCTCTTCCAACTTCTCCTGATGATGAATGGCAAGAAATTAGTGCTGCACCTGAACCATCTGATCCTTTTTCTCATAAAATTCTTGTAAAATGTCTTCAATTAAAATTAGAGTTAGAAGTTGAACCAATATTTGCTAGTCTTGCATTATACGATGCTAGAGAGAAGAAGAAGGTAAATATTACATATATTTTAATATTTAGGTATTAAAGAGTAATATAATTTCATGATATATTTTAGGTGTCAGAAAATTTCTATGTAGATATGAATTCAGAAGGTTTAAAAAGAATGCTTGGAGGACATATAGTTTATAGTGATGCTAGTACATTAGCTAGAAGTTGTGTTATGAGTATTAGCAAACCAAGCCCAGATTTGTTTTTGGTTGTTAGACTTGAAAAAGTATTACAAGGTGATATTTCAGAATGTGCAGAACCATATTTACGCGAGGATAAAAACAAGGAAAAAGTAATTTTATTTGTAATGTAAATTCTATAAAAAATGAATTTACGTTTAAGTTCATAATTTTCAAAAATATTTAACAAATTATATACACAGGTGAAAGCAGCTGCTGTAGCAGCATGCGAACGATTGGGTCGTTACAGGATGCCCTTTGCATGGACTGCGATTCATTTATCTGGAGTTATAGGTGGTGGTGGTGGTGATACAGATAGCACTGGCAGTGCAGGCTCATTAGACAGAAAATCAGGTGGTTTAGAACAATGGCGAAAAAAAGTAGAAACTCCAACTCGACGTGGTTCTTTAGAAAGACGCAGTTCTGATAAAAGAAGGAGTTGGTCACCTGACGATTTTGCTAATTGTCTTGATACTTTTAGGTACATTGTAAAAATCATTTTTTACAAAAAGTATTATTTTTGTTAATATACATAACATAAAAATAATCAAAACTTTTATTTTGATTCATTCTAGACCTATTACATTAACAGTTTCAAGCTTTTTCAAACAAGAAAGTGAACGACTTAGAGACGAAGATTTATATAAACTTCTAGTCGAATTACGACGGCCAGGTTCTAATCTAAAACGATTAAAATGTATACCAGGCATTTTAAAATTAGATCTTAGTCCCAGACCCGAGGAATTACCTAGATGTCTTGATCCTGATCTTAGAAGATTGATACCATATCCAGATGAAAAAAGCCGGCCTGTTAAAGAAATACTTGAATTTCCTAGCGAAGTTATTTCGCCAGATTTAACATACCGTAATCTACTCTACGTTTATCCAAAGGTTTGGTATATGAGTTGATATTCAATAAATGAGAAAGACAAATATTAAATTATGTGAATTATATATTATATTTTATTTATGTACGTAGGAGGTAAACTTCAGTTCTAGAACAGGTTCGGCACGAAATATAACTGTTCGTATTCAACTTATGGGTGGTGAACAAGAAGCAGATGCATTAACAGCTATATTTGGAAGATCTTCTTGTCCTGAAATGACACACGAATGTTTCACATCTGTTTCCTACCACAATAAAAATCCAAACTTTTATGATGAAATAAAGATCAGGCTTCCAGCTGATTTAGGTGCTAAACATCATTTGTTGTTTACTTTTTATCATATTAGTTGTCAGAAGAAAGCTGAACAACCGAATGTTGAAACGGCCGTAGCTTATACGGTAAATTTGATTCATTAGATGAACAGTAAAAGAGAATTAAATAAAATATACACAGAAAACAATATTTATTTTAGTGGCTACCACTTTTAAGAGATGGACATCTTCAATCTGGTGAATTCAGCTTGCCTGCGATGTTAGATCCACCTCCAGCGAATTATTCTTATATTGCTCCTGATGTTCTATTACCAGGAACTAGATGGGTGGATGCTCATAGAGGAGTTTTTACAGTTATATTAGAACCAGTGTCCAGTGTACATCCACAAGATAAATATATCGATAGGTAATATTTACGATCCTTAAACTAAAATATATTCAATCTTATAAATAGAATAATTTTATAAAAATTCATTACAGATTTTTATCACTTTGTGGCTTCTTGGAAACTGGACAAGTACCACCACGTATTGGAGAGGCAGGAATGGAATCTGAGTTAAAGTCAGCTCTTATGGAATTAGCACGAGCATCTCCTTCTGCCTTGGTTCGCTCATTGCCACAATTGTTAGATCAATTAATCGCGCTTTTAGTGCGACCACCTACGTTACCATCTCAATCATTAAATGTAGCAGCTACTATTTTCGAAGCTCTAGGTCTTTTAGTTCGCAATATAACGAATTTACCGGATGGTCAAGTGGATGCACACGGAAGACATGCATTATTAGCTACATACATAGCATACCAATGTTCATTACCTTCAACATCTCAAACCCCAGGGGTCATGAGAGCTCAAAGCAATCCTGATTTGCCTGTGGAGGATCTAGAAATGGAAGTTCATTCTCGAGGATTAGATAGAACTGCATCAATGAGACAAGAATCTCCATCGATAAATAGTCAACCATCTAGAAGATTACTGCACGAAGAAATAGCGTTACATTGGGTAGTTTCTACGGGACAGGCACGAGAATTAGCAATAACTCATTCTTGGTTTTTCTTAGAATTAATAGTTCGTTCTATGGTTGTAACATTGTCGGAATTGGGTATATTGGAAGCACCAAGAAAATCAAGGTTTTCACCACAATTTTGTGACGATATAGCGACGCTTGCTGCAGCTCTAACATCAGAAGTTATTTCTCGTTGTGGAAAAGAAAATCGCGTAGCGTCGAACTTAGTTTCGAGCCTTGGCAATTTTCTGTCTGATTTATTATCGGTCATGGATAGAGGATTTGTGTTATCTCTCGTTCGTGCCACATGCTGTTCTCTATCAGATGCCTCTATGCATATTCCTGACTCTGCTGCTCTTTTTGCATTGAAACTTGATCTTGTAAGAACAGTATGTTCGCACGAACATTACGTAGCTCTGAATCTTCCATTTGGTACCGGATATACATCAGGATCCGCTCCAGCATCTCCTAGTCCATCCACTGGTAGTTCTGGAAGTTTGATATCTACTCTTGTTCCCGGAGATCGAGCTAGATTCTCTGAATTGAGTCAAGAATTTCGACAACAGCATTTTCTAGTTGGATTAGTTTTATCCGACTTGGCTAACACTTTGGAAATACCAAATCCAATGTTACAAAACAAGGCCATTGGCACAATTCGCTATCTCATGGGTTGTCATGATGTCGATCCTAGATATTCTGAACCTGCAGCAAAAGCTAGAGTTGCTGCATTGTATCTTCCTCTTCTGTGCATTATTATGGATGCTTTGCCTCAATTGTATCATTGGGATTCTAAAGATAAAAGCGTCTATCCAGACGAATCTGGATCTATTACGCAATCCGTTGCATTGGCCATAGCTGGTGGAGCCTCTGCCGATACAGCAGGATCACAATGTCGTGTTTCCTTAAGTTCAGAAGCAACAAGGCATCTTTTAATGTGTGCTCTGTGGATACTTAAAGGTTTAGAGAGAAGCGCACTTGGACAGTGGTGTTCGGAATTAAGTTCTAGACGCGTTTTAAGTATATTACAAGTTCTAAATATTGCGACGGCAGCTTTTGAGTATAAAGGTAAAAAAGCTTTGAAAAGATTGCCTCCGCAAGCTGCGGCTACTAGTGACATTCGTTCAAGGTTGGAGGATGTTATACTCGGTCAGGGTAGTGCTAGAAGCGAAATGATGTTGCGCAGAAAAGAGAGAGCAAGTGGCGATAAATTGAGATGGAGAAAAGATCAAATGCCTTATAGGTAAAATTGAATATATATACATATATTATTTTTCTATCTCATTATAAATAATATTATTAAAATATTTTAAAGATCGTGCGAACAACCGGAGGGAAGAGCAGTGGAGCAAGATGCTCACATAGAAGGTGCCTTAGCAGCTGAAGCTTCACTTGTTGTTTTAGATACTTTAGAGGCAGTTGTACAAGCAGATGGAGGAGGAGGTAAGAAATCATTTAATATTATTATTATTATAAATCGTACGTCGTTGTTGCATCCTATTACATAGTAATTATCAAATTTGTAATAAATGAATAGGTGCTGTAGTTGGAGCTGTATTGAAGGTGTTACTAAGAGCATTAGCTAGGAATCAAAGCACGTCGGTACTCCAGCATATGTTTAATACTCAACGTGCTTTAGTTTTTAAATATCATAGCGCTCTTTTTGACGAGGAAAGCGAAAGATGTGGCGATTTGTGTCTAACATTACTTACAAGGTGTAGTTCACCTTTAAGCGCTATTAGAAGTCACGCGGCAGCTAGTCTATATTTATTAATGAGACAAAATTTCGAAATTGGAAACGTACGTGTCTCGTGACATAAAACTTTTATCTTACATTCCTGAAATATTATATGAGCATAATAATTTATGTCCCTGACAGAATTTTGCACGAGTTAAAATGCAAGTTACAACGTCGTTGTCGGCTTTAGTTGGTAGAGGAAGAGCACCTAGCGAAGGAGCTCTTCGAAGAGCGTTAAAAACAGTATTGGTATATGCGGAACGTGATACAGAATTAGCCGATACAAGTTTCCCGGAGCAAGTGAAGGATTTGCTTTTTAATTTGCATATGATACTATCAGATACTGTTAAAATGAAAGAATTTCAAGAAGATCCAGAAATGCTTTTGGATTTAATGTATAGGTAAGTATTTAATATTAATCATATTAAATCTTTAAAATGAATATATCGAGCATATCTTTGATCTAATGTTATAGAATTGCAAAAGGATATCAAGGGTCACCAGATCTAAGATTAACTTGGCTAGCAAACATGGCACAACAACATATGGAACGAAAAAATCACACGGAAGCTGCAATGTGTCTCGTACATAGTGCAGCACTCGTTGCGGAATACCTTCATCTTTTGGAACCAGGTGGTGGTGGCAGACCAGTAGGAGCTGTTGCTTTGAGTCCAGTAACACCAAATGCTTTGGAGGAGAGTGCCGTTGGCGATGATGTTTTAGCGAGAAGAGAAGAGGGTTTGTGTTTAGGACCAGATTTTTCTGAGAGTGGTTTAGCGGGTCTTTTGGAACATGCCGCAAGTTCCTTTCAAGCTGCTGGCATGTATGAAGCTATTCCTGACGTATACAGAGTATTATTACCAATAGCTGAAGCTGCACATGATTACAAAAAACTAGCGAATATTCATGGGTAAAAGATAATGATTTAATTGATAAAATCAAAGATATTTATTAATCAAACTGTCCTTTAAAAATAATGCTCTTTTTTTTATTTCATAGAAAACTTCATGAAGCTTATACACGCGTTGAACAATTAGCCGGAAAGCGCGTATTTGGCACGTATTTCAGAGTTGGATTTTATGGAGCACGATTTGGAGATCTTGCTGGTGAAGAATTTGTTTATAAAGAACCAACATTGACCAAACTTCCGGAAATATTTTCAAGATTAGAAAATTTTTATGCCGAGCGATTTGGTGCAGAAAATATAGTTATAATCAAAGATTCGAATCCTGTAGATCCTACGAAATTAGAACCTGACAAGGCATATGTTCAAATTACTTATGTCGAACCGTACTTTGAATTACACGAACTTAGACACAGGCCTACCGTTTTTCACAGAAATTTTAATATAAGTTCGTATCGATTAAAAAACAACAAGAGCATACAAACATTGTATTTATTGTTATCTAATAATTGCAATTATTTTTAGAACGTTTTGTATACGCAACACCTTTTACACCGGGAGGTAAAGCGCATGGCGAACTCAGGGAACAGTGTAAACGTAAAACAATATTAACAGTGGCAACACATTTTCCTTATTTGAAGACAAGAATTCGAGTGGTTGCTAGAAAGCAGATAGTATTAAGCCCTATTGAAGTTGCTATCGAAGATATACAAAAGAAGACAGCTGAGGTACTAAAAACGATTTATATAATCATATATATATATATATATAAATAATAATGGAAATTAGTTAATCATAAAAATATTTCAATATTTTTTTGATACAGGTCGCAGCAGCCACAGCTCAGGAACCACCAGATGCAAAAATGTTGCAAATGGTTCTTCAGGGTTGTATAGGGACAACCGTTAATCAAGGTCCTGCAGAAGTAGCGGTTGTTTTTCTTTCAGGATTACGAGAACAAAACGCACAGCCTTCGAGGTTGCAGCATAAATTACGTTTATGCTTCAAAGATTTTTCGAAAAAATGTCTTGATGCTTTACGCAGAAATAAGAATCTTATAGGTCCGGATCAACGCGATTATCAACGAGAGCTAGAAAGGAATTATCAAAGATTGACCGAAAGATTGGCACCACTTATTGCGTGGAGGTAGGTATTAAGATATGCTGGAATTTTCACAGATATTTAATCATTTGGACCTACATATGTATCTGAATTTTTAACGATTACGTTCGTATGGTACTATGTAGCGGACCGTCCTTAGGTATGCAGTCGATTGCTCCAACAGCATCATCCCATTGGTAAAAAAAGAACCTTTTATTATCTTAGATATTTACCAAAGATTTACTTTCAATTAATAGACGCTTAAGTATATAAATTGGCTACTTAATATACGCGTATATATACTTTAACATATACACACACACACATATACATATATAACTTTCATTATACGATATATACAATGGTTACTTAGAATATAGATTAAGTATACGCACGTTTTTTTTATATTTATAGAAAATAATTATACATTTATAGTATTTATACAAATTTGATACTAGATAGTTATATACTTAATAACATTTGAAAACCACACTTACGAATAAGTATTTTAGATAGGTATTTGCATATCGATTAGGATTATTTTTATGAGTATTTAAAAAATATCGCATTGTGATCCTATTATCCGTATTTTAAAATAATTTCCAAGTTTGTATATCCAATTACGTAAGATTTGTACTATCGAATTATTAACATAATCGAAATATATCGATACCAATTTTCTATTCTACTTCTTTCATCTTTTTCATTTTCGAATTATTTCGTAGCATACGTTTATACCCGATATTTATATTCTATAACAGAAAGCACGCATACTCTAACAATTTACGTCTGATGTTCTTTACAACAACGTGGAGTGTCGAAAATTGGCCAAGATCCTGTATCATTTATTCTTCATTTACAATTTCCATGAATCGGCGAGAGTGGTAAGTTTTTTTTACATTTATCCTTTTTATTTTTATCATCCGTTTTAATTTTAATTTTGTCATATATTTTATGCGCTATATATTATCTTGGATTCATAAAAAAGGTTAGGAAAATTAAGGTTGAAATAATGAATTGCAAGACGTGAAAATTGTTATAGATTTTTAAATAAAAAAAAAAGAAAAAGAAAAAGATTCGGTAATAAATTAAGTGATTTTGAGTCATGTAACGAAACAACGAGGTAATTTGATGGTCTTGAGGTTAGATGGCTCATGGCCAAGTGGTCAACCGTAGTAGAAACAGCCGATCCCGAATCCTCGCCAAGGTAGTTAACCCATAAGATAGTTGATCACCGTGCTTTAGATTAGCCGACAGTGCAAATGACCTGATAGTGCAAGTTGTCAACTTCTTCGTTGGCTACTTGAATTACTGCAACGTTTTCTAATCAATAATTTGCACCTACTACGAATGAATATAAATCAATTAACTAGTATTTTTCGTTTAGGACATGCTACAGATATATATATATGTATCTCACGTTAGACGAGTGAAATATATTAAATACGTTTTCTAATTAAATTTTTTTTATATATAATCGTATCAGAATATCTTTTATACGTATTTTATTTTGTTCATCATTTTTTATGATAATATTCAGTAAAATATATTGTAGCTTTAGTTATCTATATATAGTATATTATAGCTGTTTTGTGTCTGTTTACGTTTTCGAGAGTCCGTAAGGAATTTTTCTGGTATAAGCTTCGGGACCATTTTATTTTATCGTTCGCGCATTATGACCTCGTAAAAAGGTCGTGTAAATATAATTTCTTCGGTGCTTAGAGAACAAACGGAGAACGATGATAAAATATAGGAGACAAAGGATTTTATTAGATAGTGAAATGTTCAGAAAAGATACGATAGTTCCAACGCAGTTGAAACACAGTTATTCCTGTAATATAGATTAAGTATCATCTTTGATATATTCAGAGTAACATTAATTTTAATCATTTTTTTTTTCACTTTTGATTTTTTTATTTCTCTTTTGTCTTTCACGATATAATCATAAAAGAGAGTAATAATATTCTCTACGTTTAGGTAGATATAATACATACTTACTTACATAGATATATTCGAGAGAGATATATAGATAAAGATATATGAACTAGTAGAAGACGAGACAGTGTGAGAAAGAGAACGTTAAGAAACAATAGCATAAGCTCTAATTAGGTTAATGCGTTGTAGATTCTCGAATATGCATTCGTGTATTCTTTCCTTACTTCTAGATGTCCCCGTACAAGAATCTTTTTCCTTTCTTTTCTTTTCATTCGAATATTATTTGAATTTTCTTCCTATTCCTTTTCTTTCATTCTTTTTCCCCCTCTTTCTTCTCTTCATCCCTCTCTCTCTCTCTCTCTCTCTCTCTTTCTCTTTGTCTCTCTCTCTCCGTATTTCTTTCATTTCTTTCAAACCGTAACTCTGTTTTACTGTTACTGACGTGATCCGATTTGAAGATCTCGCTCGAAGGTACTTTTACCTTCGTTTTTATCTTACGTCTCCGCACCAAAGTATCTCATTAAAAAAATATCCGTTGTTCAATGCGACTTCTGTCTATTCTGTCTTTTCTCTTTCCATCTTTCGTCTTATTTCGTTTCAAAAACGAATTCATGAATCGTGTAATGATAGCTATAACAAGAGATTTTTATTATTTATAATATAGGATATCAAAGAATTTTCGACGTATTTACGCAATCTCAATTTCCTATGGTTCATCGATCATCCGTGTACTTTTTCCGATCGTTCGCCTGACGAATATTTAACGATAAACGTTGCACTGTCTTTCCAAAAACGAACGATAAAGTACATTGAGATTAATGATCGAAATTTGCTTCGAGACAATATATGCAATATACATATATATATATGTATATACTTTATCGATGAAAAAAGCTTAGAAATTCGAAAAAATTGTAGTCTCGTGGGTATTAAGAATATTTTGTTTCGATCAAAATATTTTTATGATCGATAAATTTATCGTTTCGCAATAATTTGCAAAAAATCTTTCGATAAGTAACTTTTTTATTTCTTTGTAAGAAAAACATCAAGGACTTTGTTATGTTAATAGAAAATCGAGCAAAGCAACACCTGTTGCATAGTATAGAATTAAATGCTTATATGTATATATCTATATATATCTGTGTGTGTATGTACACATATACATATACTTATATATATCTATATATACAGGAAATCTTTACTCTTTAACTTTAGATTGTTTCTGTTTAAGATTTTATCTTTAAAAAATATTATAATAATAATGCAACGTAAATATATTACAAATATCGTTTGAATAATATTAACGAATTCAATGTAACGCGTTATAGTAAGTATTGTATCACATAGATCACTCGGGATTACTTTTTCTTTCAACGAATGCCGTTTAGTTACGATTTCCTAGATGAATTTGAGGAGAAATGCGAGATTACTCGTAGAATAGAAAGTTTTTAACGTAGAGGCTCATTTAAGAAAGTGGGAGGGAATGGGCGGAGAAGAGAAAAGAGTGGTGAAGTAAGAAGGGTAGGGTTCCTTTGCGAGTTCGCGTCTGGCAAACATGGAGACTATACGCCTCTTTCTTCTTCACTGACACAGCCACCTGCTACCGCCGTCAAATACTAACAAGCTAGACGACCAGTTTTGAAAATCCATGTATCACAAGATCTATATATCACTTTACCTTGGTCTCGTATTTAAATTTTTTACAACTGCGTAACAAAGTTTTCTTCCTTTTTTCTTTTTTTTTTCTTTCTTTTTATTTCATAAAAATTTATCGTAGAAGTTTTCTTTTTTTCTTTTTTTTTTTTTTATATATAAAGTTTCTACTCAATTTGTTTGAAACGATAATCTCGTACACTATTCATCCGATTAAACTGATGATACACTATATTTCTAAGTCATTTAATATGAAATTGATATTATCATTTATTTGCATATTTAAAAGAAGAAAAAATATTTGAAAATAGTATTTAACAATCTTTCTTCGTTTAAAGTTAAAATCATAATTGAGTGATAACATACAGAACTGTGAAGCGTTTAATTTCTATTATGTGGTTTGTACTCGAGATTATTTCGATTTCAAACGGGTTATAAGAGAGTTTACTTTGATATTTTTTACATTTAATTTTTCTCGAGTATTTTTCAAAAGAATATGTATGTATGTGCATATATACGAAAGGATCGATAAATCACAGAGTAGAATAAAAGATATCCAACCAAATTTTTTTTTCTTTTTCATGCTGTGTCCCATAAAATTCGTACAATATAGAGGAACGCAGGAAAGAGGCTGGACGGTCTTCCCTTTTCCGTGTTTATTCTACCCACGGTTCATTTAACTCTCAAATGTGCGAGTGATTTTCTCCTCTGTCTACCATTTTCTATCTCTACCTTATCTCTATTTTACTATATTCTTCTTTTTATGTTCTTCCTTTCATGTGATCTTTAATTTTATGAATTAAAAATAATCAAAAAAATATAATACCCTTAAGGATAAAAAAAGTGATTTTTTTGCAATAACATACTTTTCAATCATGTTGTATTAGATTTTTATAAAACTATATTCAATTAAAAAAAAAAGAAAGAAAAACGAATATTTGGAATAGGATATTTGTTTATTTATCATTATAATCGAATTTTATTAGAAATATGTTTAGTATTTAATAGTTTAGAAAGGACTTGAAAAACATTTCATTTCTAAGTAAGTATCTTAGATGCGGTTTCAATCGTAAAGGTGCACGTAGGCGTATCCAGAAAAGTCGTAGCGCATGTCTCCACAAACTTTCGAGTCCTTTGACGGAAAATGTTAGTGATCCAAATGCGTAGGTACTACTCGTGTGTAATGTACTTAGGTTGTTACCTATGCACTTACCCATCCACTCCAGCATACGACAGGTTGCACTTCCGTTTTATGATTCTCCTATTTGACCGGACGAAAGTATTATAGCGAAGGGAGAAAGCCGTATAAGTACGTAAGGAAAAGTTCCAATTCCGAAGATGGAAAGTCGAGAAAAAGGATCAAGAAAGTGTAAAGAAAAGAGAACTATTTTATCGCTATAATACTTTTTACTACTATAATATATTATATATATATTTATAATATAAATATTATATATTATAATGTACATATATGTAAACACATCTATGTGGAGACATGTATGGGATATGTATATAGAATTTTACACGTATTTCTACTTACTATACGGGTATAATATAATAACCCATTTTATTTTTCGTTTTCAATGCGATTGCCTTTACACGTAGTCGTTAGATATACACTAGCTTGTATCTACTTTCGACTTTTCGATTTTATGTTAAAGTGAAAAGGAAGGATAAGAGGATCCTGTGGACCCAGATATTTTTGAATTTTATGAGATCCTTTCGAGGCCCATCAATAAAATCTGATCGCAGTTCTTTCTGATTCTTCGACTTTTTTTTTAAATAGCTCATTCCATCGCGATAATTCCGTCCGATTAAATATAATTCCTTGTGAACAAAGTTAACATCAAAATAAGAGATCAGAAATAAGAGATCTTAGAAATTTTTGAAATATAATTAAAGACAGATTAATGTTAAAATTGGATTTTAATTAACAACGATAAAATATCAAGCAACTAAAACGAAATATTAAACATTAATCGAAATTAATCGATACCGACTTTATATTTCATTCAATCATTCGACGTTCGCGATAACAGTGAATATACGTATATCTATAATCGATCGTATTATTAATTACGATATACTGGTATTAGACATATTTTATTAAACTTATCGTGTAAACGTAATAACGATTCAAATATTAGATACTTATGTATATACGTATTCAAATATTGGATACTTATGTATGTGTACTTTAATATAAAAATAACTCGTGCTATTTCTGATTCATCTTTTATGTAATAACTGCTTTAATTAGCTTCGATCTTAAGGAGTTTGACCTCTTTTGGGAGAGTGTAACTTTGCAAAATTATCTTAACTATCGATTAAGAACACTCGTTGTATGGGCCACTTCGTTAACCCCAACGCATCGACTTCGCCAGGATTACGTTTGCTATGTTAGGGTAGCATCCTCGAAGGCTTTTGCACCTACAGCATTTACCACAGAGATCTTCTACGATCTATACGTTAGCTACATTCGAAGGAGACGATGAATCGTAGGTACAGTTACAGCTTTTGGGAATTTAATCATCTAGTTCGAGTAACCGCGTCTCTCTCTCTCTCTCTTTCTCTCTCTCTCTCTTTCTCCCCCTATCTCTCTATCTATCCCTCGCTCCTTCGTTATCCCTTCAGATTCTACGGAAGCTTTCGCCTCGATATCCGATCGACTTCGGAGCTGATTCAAGGAGAAAGTATCATTATAAAAGTTTCTCGCTTCAATTTCTCCTCGAATCGAAACTAATATCGGCCAATCGACGTACCCTTCTTTAAGCTTTGGAATATCAAGATATCGTGTTCAATCTTCGTTTGGGAAAACATTTTTAGGATGTTCCGAGAGAAAACTCATAATCAAGAAATTTCTTTTTTTGGTCTTAGTGGCCTTTTCTCAGTCGAAAAAGTCAAAGACATAGGATCTTTCTTTTCTCTCTCTCTCTCTCTCTCTCTTTCTCTTTCCTTTTCTCTTTCTTGTTTTCCCCTGACTTTTCAGATGGGCGGACATCGGAGTGTCGACGAGACATAGCCGTAAATAAGTGAACGTGACCTTAAAGGTCGCTACGGTGAAATGTTTGCAGGTACTTTTTGGCAAACGAGTCGCGCTTAGCCTCGTTTCCGTTAATCCAACGTGGGTTTCGGTCTGGCCCTATCTTCCTTCGCGTGTTTGCCCTGCCTTATTAATTTACAAGGTGGAATGGTAGCGACGGTAACGGGGTGGAATAGGAGGTAAAGGAAAGTGGAAAGGAGCTGGAAGAGGATGCTGAATAAATATCCCGGAGACGAGGACGAAATTCGGAATATCCTGGCTGGAAGCAGGCGGTGTAAGACCGTGTTTAATTTATTTCGACTAGCGAGGACCTGAGCATTAAGCTTCCACCATTCTCCTCGGCGTTCCTTATTTGCTTTGCATTCGTCACACTGGGGAGGAGTAGTTTTCGTCTAAGCGTGCCTAAGGTACGCCACTTCCATTACACAGCGCATCCTGATCCTCCTTTTTCATTGTCGCCCTTGGCAACTAGAGAACTAATCGAGCATCGTTTTTCATTCGTTTTATCGTTCCACTTATATTTGACTTTTACCTTCGGTACGTCGGTTATTAGAAATTTAATCACTTCTTATATATTTATGACTCTTTTCAAAGATCGTAATACCTCGTGCAACTTAACTCTTCTAAACGCGTTGAGAATAATTATCTCGAGATACTTCCTATTACTTAGTTCTCGTCGTCTATTTACAAGATTTTATCGTGAACAAAGAATAGAGCGAGGGAGAGAGAGAGAGAAAGAGTGAGTGGGTATAACCGGTAGATTTAATCGAGTATTTTAATATATCGCTCTCTCAATCATGAGTCCAGTAAATTGATTATATGTATATATATATATATATACACACACACACACACACACCAGCCAAAACGTATACCTATGTGTAGGTAAAATCAAGCAGGCGCTACTTACTCAGTCTCTCCCTAATCAAAACCCAGACTGATTATTATTAGCTCGAGTCAGTCTTAATTCAGTGTTATATTAACTTTTTGCAGGGGAGACCTTAACCTTTAATCGACGTTTGTTAAACTTGTGTATTTTTAATTAAAGAACCAGATCTTCTCCGCCAACGCATCCTCCAGACGTAGTTTTTAATTTATCAACGTTTCGATGATCGTTCCTTCTTCTATTTGCTTAATAATAATATCTGAGATCAGTGTAATAAATTCCTATTATCATTTTTAATAAAACAGTTGAAATATTATTTATAAATGTGACGTAGTTGTCAAGTATATTTGAGAAAATGTTTAGATATACCGAACATCGTTACTTCTTATTCTTGGCGCGTTTTTCGATCAGCGAGATGCGTTGAAAAATTCATGAATCCGTCGGATGACCACGATCCTTCAATGTTCTTGCAAGAATGTATGTACGTTTACGTTCCAAAGCGTCCAAGAAAGTAGTAATACTTGTTACAACGGTAATTCAATGCCGGAAGGAAAAGTTTGTTGAAATTATAATACATCTAATGAAGAATAATCTTTAATGATTTATTATAATTATTATTACGTCGATGAATGAACATCCTGTGGAAGTGTAATTTAATGAGTCCAAGAAAAAACAGAAGGAAATAAAAAAGAAAACAGAGAATAACTGAAAGAAAAATAAATAAATCCGTGGTTATTATGAATTAATCAGACGTCTCAGACGTCGATGGCTTTCACGTCCTTTCTCGTTTCGCCAGGAATACTCGAACATCGCAAACTCATCTCACGGTTATTACAAAGGGGAGTTATAGGGGTTAGAGGTAAACGAAACTTTCGCGAAACTCCTTAACGAGACGTAACAAGGTCCATTCTTTATGGTGTGCCACGACTCTCGCGGAAAATGGCTGGATGTACACCTGTAATTCTCGTGAATCAGGCAAGTTTGGTGATAAATAAGAGTAAAAAGAGGAACTTAAAAAAACGTGAAGTAGGAGTAGCGGTTGTGCCTTTGGCTCTTTTAGCGTATTGTTCCATAACAATGAATTTGAAGTTGTTGCTTGAACAACAATAGCATCCTGCTTTTCTCGTGTTCTACTGGTAAATTGAAGAATATGTGTATTTGTATATGCATACACGTACAATATACGAGTTACATGGGATAACGAATTTATTGTGAAAGAACGCTCGATCTCGTATTTCATGAATTTTTTCTTTTTCCTCTTTTTTCTTTTTTCCTTTTTTCCTTTTCTCATCAATGTTACGCACGCAACATCCGGTGAAAGTTCATTCTAAACATCGATTAGAAAGATGGTTCCCTCTTTATCGTTATATAGTGATTGCCCGTCAAGCCAATTTCGAAAGCAACCATACCAACATCGAAAAGTTCGTTGGTTCGATAGTCAAATGCACTTTTTATCTTGAGCAGCTTTTTCGATATAGACTCGGAAGCTATCGAGCTAGTAACTAGCTCCAATAAGGGGAAAGATTTGTCGTTTTTCGCCGATTTCGATGAACGTTTTCGTTCAGCAATTTATCGTGGCAAAGTGGCGAGTCGTGTTCTCCGCTCATCGCGTTCTCTCATCTCTTCTTTTTTCTTTTTTTTTTTTTTGTTTTTCTCTCGCAACGCGTCGTTACGAACTGTCGCAATAAAACGGCTCGTAAAATCGGCACGGAATAACCGTCGGTAAAATGTCAGAGTCTCTTCAGAGCACGCGAGTCGTCCGAACGCAACGAACTTCTCTCTCTCTTTCTCTCTTTCTTTCTCTCTTTCTCTGTCTCTCATTCGTATTGTCCGCCATTCTGTCCGGCGCGGAATCCCACGCGAATCGCCGTTTCATTATTGTCTCTGCGTACCGGACAAATCTCGAAGTACCTAGTAGAATCATTTTGATAATTGGCTCACCCATTTGAAGCCTTGATGAGCCACGTTTCTCGTTTCTACGTATACGTTTTCAGTACGTTTTTATACCGACCATTATTCTCGTCGACTTGCTATAGTGTAATGTTCTTTTTCCTCGAAGGGATTAAATATTCGATCTACAAAAAAAAAAAGATAAAAGAATAAAAAAAAGAAAAAATAAAATAAAAATAGAAATAAAAAAAAAGAGTAGTTACCGTTGATTGTCTTTATCCGAATGATTGCGCATTTTAATTAAATTCTACAAATTGATTCATTTATTGTAAAAACGAATATATTGTTCCTTTGAATTTTTCTCTCTAATTTATCAGAACGTTATCAGAATGATATCATTACCAATAAGTATCGTTAATATATTGAAAGTTTTGTCTATTTAATTATACGTCGTTTTTAACTATTCTCCAACATGGCTTCACTAGTATTCAAAGGAAGTTATAGTTGTAGGTAGTAATAGAGGAAGTTAGGCTAATATTGGATAGAATATTGTTAGCGACTGTGAAGCGTATCTATCGAACAACTATATCTATCTACCGTTAATATCAAAGAGTATTTGATGTATCATTTTTGAGTATGACAATGTACAATCACATATGCATATTTACGTATATACATACATACATACATACATACATACATACATACATACATACATACATACATACATACATATATATATATATATATTCATTTATGAATTAGTAAGTTGAATAGAAATTGCTCATTTACGACTTACGCTCAATATTGCTCGTTAATACTCGATTGAATTTTCCATGAATTTTTTAATAGGCAACTATATATAAATGTACTAATTTATATGAGTGGAATGAATATGCTTTAAGCAATAGATGAAAATAATCCACGTAGAACAATATCGTGAGAACTTTATCCAAGGACTTTGCCCTTATTTTATTCGTAGCATGTTCAGTTCGCACGTGTCACGAAGCATATGTGTACGTATGTACGTATACCATGTCAATACAAACTGTTTCTGATATGAAATTTTGTCGTTTGAGAATGTTACGTGAAATTATATCAATACGAGCTACCTAAATAGAAGTTTATGCATGCGTTAATGATTACGCGAGAACTACAACAAGGAAATATCGATGGAATACGATGTTATGTGAATTTGATACGTAAATTGTGAACATATATACGAGATAACAAATAATGAAACATACGTTTCACAAATTCTATTTTGTTTGAAAAATTTTTATCGCATTTAATCAGAGGTATACGTACTTACTTTTCGTTTGTCACATATTAACATTATCATAAATTTAAAACAAAGATATCCAGTTGTGTAAATTAGTTTGTTATTTAAAAAATACATAAAAAAGACTTATAGCCTATTTTCTTTTGGAATAACAATCAGAATTTAAGTATTATCTAATTTATTGCTTCCGTATTTGTTCATTCTCACTTTCTCTATAATATCGCGTGAGACACATGCCACGGCACTATTCCTATCGCCATATTCTTTCAACGAAGTTTACTATCATCCATTACCCTGGACGATCCTTTATGACTGTTATTTACGATTATTATTATTGCTCAGTGATGGTCCTGTTATTGCTTAGCTACCGCAAACACAGAAACAATTCCTAAGGGGAAAAAGAAAAGACGTTTACGCCGGCCAATCACACAACTTCCTGGCTTTATCACGTTTGCCTTTTTACCACCATCGACCTTTTTTTTTACCTATCAAATAATTTATCCCACCGCAACGTTACACACGGTTACTCGAAAAACGAACATATTTATTTCGTTTCTTTCTTACTTCTTTATTCAATACTTTCTCAAACACGTAACAGTCATATTTCTTTTTTCCCTCCTCCGTAAGAAAAAAAAAAAAAAAATCGTTTCGCAGGTGTTGGATTATTTGTTAGAAAAATCTAAACGATGTAAAAGAGGTATGTAATTTAATTCGATGCTATTCGTTTCAGAGATCAATGAATTTTCCATTTTCATTATCGGCTTACTAAACGCATTGAATAATTCCAACTAATTCGCTTCAGATTCTCTTCGTTGCTAAGAGATGCTGAAGTAGTGGCTGCGATATCGATTTAAAAGAATATAAGGGGTTAAGGGGAGGTTTGATGAGAGAGTAGTTCGTATGAATAATAAATAAATGGAAATTTAATAGCACCTTTTATACTTGCCGCGTGCGTACGCATGCACGCGTACAAACGGGGAACAGTCACGCGATAGTCGTCGTCCTCACGTCAGTTTCATTGTCATCCAACATCGTTACCCTCTACCTACCTGTCGCTTTGTTATCGTCTACTATATAATCGCGAATCAACACTCCTTTTCTTTCGCTCCGATTATTTTCCAACGAACTTCAACTTCGTCATTGTATATGTATACCACTGACTCCTCGATTCAGTGCATTGTATTTTTACAAAAGTGTCGACCGATGATGCCTTATATGTGATTTTCGTTGTTCCGTGAGACGCGTCGAGTCTACGGAAGCCAATTATTTTTACAGAGATTCAATTGAACGTTCTTGATGTGAATGAATTGAATAGCAGAGCGTCTAATTTTCTTTTTTCAAACAAATTCAACAGCGAGAAAGCGTGAATTTTCATTTCAAAGAATTGATATCCAATAAATTTTATTAAAAATATTATCAAAGGTAAAGGAAATTAATAAACCTGCACAACAGTTGTGCGTAATATACCAACACAATTGACGAAACTTAGATTATATCGGTGGATAATGATTTTCTGGTTATTATACTCTTAAAGAGTAAATATCTAGGTTTCGTGACTTCTTCGAATATAATTCGGCGTTATCCGAACGCGAGGGCGTTCATTCGATATTGCTGAGTAATGTTTGCAGCAGAAGACATTTGAGATGCCTGTAATATACTTGCGTACGTATTGGGGAGTTCTCTAAAGGGGGAAAAGATGTCGTGAGTTAGAAAGGGTCAGGGGTTGATTTCGAGGGTGACACGGCAACGTAAGCGTGCATTAACGCAAATGCTAGCCGCAGGGGAGATAGGAGAAAGATAATATGATGAAAATCGGACAACATGGACTTTAATATCGTTGTTAACCTGTAAACTGTGTTTTATGAGTATACTCGTTATGAAGAGATAACAATTTTTGTGTTATGACGAGTATATTGTAAGAAAAGGAATTACCTTTTAGTGTTTGAATTAAAATTTTCGTGAAAACTAAATTTTAGATGTATAAGGATATTTTTAGGCGTACAAAGATATCAACAAAATCCAAAAAAAAATCCATTAGAGAGTTAGCAAAGTCATTATCGTGAAAGGTTTTTTACGATGACTTAATATCCGGACTTTTACTAATTCCTGTAACGTATGCTGTATTGTGTGACGTTACTTTATATAGCCGATGATTATGTCAGACAGTTTTGGATTTGAATCTAATCTAACAAAAAAAGTAAATTTGATGTAGAAATGAAAGAGTATTATATACAGTAGGGTAGGGATAGGTTATTAAAAGAGACAAAAACTTTGTAATAATCACTTACAATTATTGGTTGACATATAGGTAGACCTTTTTAAAGATAGACTTACACGGTTAACAGGTTAAAGTCGTCGATATCATTGGATCATTGATCGATTCGATTGTTGCTGAGATAAAATAAGTTTATGAAATGTGAAAACAATTTTTTTTTACTTGGAATTTGTAAAAATATCTTTGTTACTGATATATTGCAAATGTAAATACATAACGTCAAACGAAGAACGACTGTAGGGATACGCGAAATGGAAAAAGGGACAGTATAGAGGGTGAATGACGATGGCTCGAAGAGAAAAGTAGGTGGAGACCGAAAGTGGTCCGAGGTGAGTAGGTAGAGGATGATGATGGGAAGTCCTGGAGAACAACGCCCCAGGGAATCGTTTCCTAGGGAAAGCTTGGAGCTTGTCGAAGATTTTTTTCTTTTTGCCCCAAGCTGGGATCCGAAAGCACGTTTCTATGGGGAACGATCACGACGATTGTCCATTAAATATCATTAAAGATAAAAATCGTTGATACGTAGCTTCTCTCAAGCCAGATCGCTTCTCAAGTTTGAACACGTATCTGCAATACGTCATTTATCTCGGGTTATGTGATACTTTTTGATTAACAAAGAAAGCCTAGCCCGTCGCTCAAAACCTTGTAACTGTTAATGCCTTTGTTAATAGAAAAGTTAATTTTAGCCGGATGATTCTGAATGTTGTGACATAGAGAAGAACCTTCTACGTCCGCGTCAGAGAACAGTTGGCGTTTGTATCTCAGGATATCCTCGGGACATTGTGATTTCGTTAGGTGCAGCACTCAAACAGCTTAACCGAGGATACATTTCGTATGCAAATGGGAAATGTGTTCTAGAATAAGCTTGCGCCTCCGTAGCTATTACGGATCAGCTTTTACAGCGTAAATCGTTTTCGAGATCCTTACGTTTTCTAAGCTTTTACGTTGAGTTCGGCAAATGATTATTCAAGAATGGATTAATTATTGCTGACTGGATAATGCAAAGTCGAAAGTTTGTTGAATTCATCAAAATTCTTTTTCTTTCTCTCCCTCTCTCTCTCTCTCTCTCTCTATTTCGCAACCTCAAACGCAATCGTTAGAAACACTTTAACCTTCCTTTTATACATACGTCGAAGCAACAGATCGGTATTTTGATGAAAGTGAAAGACGAATCGTGGGAATTCTCGATGTTTCATTGTAGCAAGTAGACAAAAAAAATAGCATTGTAATGGACGAAATTCGATGGATCGATCTCGAGCATTCTATCCGTATCCGATACCAAATATTCCCTCGTTACATCGGAGTACGATCGAAGGATGCTTTTTCGAAAACTCATGATAGGAAAACTCGAGCCATCTATTCCGCTGCAGGGTCCCCCGTGTGCACGAGGAACTAAGTTCTAATCGAATCAACCGACCTCCTTACTTCGATTTACTCTGTACATGGGAATGGGGGAGTGGAAGCTCATCGAACTGTCTTCGAGAGACAGAGTAGAACATTGCTTGTTCTTCTCTCTTTTATCCAAGTCTTTTGTCCATTTCATTTCTTTTTTCCTCCGCAAATATTATTTGTTTTATCTTTTATTTGTTTTCCAAGAAAATGCGACCAACCTGGTCTGTTCTCTTTTTAGAATCGATTTTTCACGGATAACAATTTGTAAAGATAATTCACAAATACTGTATTATTTGTGTTTTCAGTTATCAGAAAAGTTTATACAATGGAAACGTATATTTAAACACACATAAGCCTATGCTAACAAAAAATCATGCGAATGCATGCACAGAGAAGATATATTTTACGGTCGAATGTCAGCGGTTCCGTGTTTCTTTAGTTTTCTTCGATGCTACAGACAACACGTACATGTATTCTCTATATATACATATGTACATTGTACATATATCCATAAACGTAGAGATGGCATACCATAATACGTATTCGTGTATGCTGAATATACGGAAAATTTTAAATACGCGTATCTAAAAAATATGTAGTCATGAAAACTTCCAAGTATTTTTGAATTTGCGGTTAAATCGCATTCAAACGAAACGAAATGTTTTAACCGCTATTTTTTATACTTTTCTTATATAAATTACACACACACAAACACACACACGCATATATGTAACGTACCTATGTATATTTAGATAAAAAATATATATTAATATTTCACTTTTGAATTTTATGATTTCTCACTTATAAATGATTGTAAACGTTTATCGTCTCATTTTTTGTTATTTTTCGGTCTGTTGCTATTGGAAAAAGAATCCAAGATCGACGAAGCGTGTTGCTACGAGAAGTCTTAAATTACATAAACCATCGTGGATCACGGTGTTTCTCGGTCAATCGACTTCGAGCGTACGAAGCATTTCCTCGGTTTCGCTTGCTACTGGTCGATAACCGAGGCCACGTGGAAATATCGATATCGATGCAGATACGTGACCTAGCTCCACTACGATAAAATGTCTCCTTTTCGCTCCATACACTTCTTTGCCACCTTTCCTGCTTTTCTCATTTTCTCTCTTTCTCTCTCTTTCTCTCTCTTTCTCTTCCTCTTTCTTTCTCTCTAATAATCCACTGTGAAAAATCGCATTTTTCATTGCAGAAGGTAGCTAACACGATCGTTCGTTTTAAAGCGCTGAAATCTTTCCGTATGATATTTCAATGTATGCGTAGGCTCAAGCATTTGAAAAACACCCTATCGAGGAGAGCGTGAACGTACGAGAGGAATATTTAGCCGGTTTTCATAAAAAAAAAAGTACAAATAGACAAAAGAAACAAGACAAAAACTGGATAAAAAGGAAATATGATTACTAACACACTTCGAAGAAATCGATCGTAATTTCATATAGGTCTTTTAATTGGTACGTTGTGTTTGTACGTACTTAGGTTTATCGAGGATAAAAAAAACAAACGTTTGTTTTCCAATCCTCAAGTAAAGATAATCAACTCTTTCGTAAATTTCAACTTCCTTTCTTCCTTCCTCTCTTTCTCTCTCTCTCTCTCTCTCTCTCTCTCTCTCTCTCTCTCTCTCTATCTATTTATCTCTTCTCGTTGAGTAGCCTCAAGCGTTGGCGATACGTTACAACGTAGATAGGCACATTAATTTGTCGGATCATGAGATTAATTCGAAGAGATCATATTGACGATGGAATATTACGTTTCAGTAAGATGAGCAGCTGCGATCAACGTAGATAATCGTTTTTCCAATCTCATAGAATCACATAGAAATGACCAAAATATATATTATCAATGTATCTATTTTCTTCTAAATTGTACAATTAGCACGGAAGATCGACGAGTCGTAGCCAGAGATCTCTCACTCTTGAAGGCTCCATTCTCAAGCTCACTTTTCTGCTGGATCAATATTAGGTTGGACCATATTGGGATATCGATACGTAGCTGGTACTCGCCGAAGAGGTCTACGCTCTAATCTGACGTGAAATATTGCATGCTGTTGTTACGAGAAAGGGTGTGTGTATATGTATATGTATAATACATACATACACACACACACACACATATATATATATATATATATATACGCATAGGCACGCACACACGCATATGTGTTTATGCCTATGTGTGTTTGTATGTATGCATATTGCACGTGCATCAATGCGTATACATATATAGCTAGTGTGCAAGAGTGAGTCTTGCTAGTCGATATGAATGAACAGAGGGAAGCAAGATGGATCTATCGGGCCATGCAGTGACCCACGCCTTGCAACGGCCCTCTCTCACCTCTCTTCCACACTTCTCTCACACACGTTCTCCTCTCATTGCGCCCTCTGTGTTGCCCTCTTATCCGCTACATCCGCCCTCGGCTGCTGCCGCGGGGAAAGGGTGCCGGGGCACAGGATATTTGCTTTCTCTCAATTTTTCATAAGCTTCGTCGGCCTGTTTCCACCGCCGGTCTTTCCCTTCGCTCTGCGCAAAGCTAACTCCCGTACTCTCTCCTTCCTTCCTTCCTTCCTTCCTTCCTTCCTCCCTTTTTCTCTCCTCTCTTCTCCTCTTCCCTCTCTTCTTTTTCCTCTTTCTCTCTCTCTCTCTCTCCCTCTTTCTCTTTTTTCTCTCTTTCTCTCTCTCTTTTTCTCTTTATCTCTGTTTTCTTTATTTTGTTGAAACTCTCCTACCTACATTTTCATGACACACTCTCGTGACATTACACAGTTAGGAAAAGTCCGTAACGTCTATTCCTCTCTTTTTCTCGTAAAACAATTTTTAGTTCGTCGTTGGAAAAAGACAAACGTACGCCTCGAACTCTTGTAATAAAAGAATACCAACTACCAGCGAGTCACCATTTTTAATTCATGCTCTTTTTGAATAAAACCCGATGATATTTTCTGCGGTCGCCTTATCCCGTCGAAAGGAAAGTATTAGATGCTGGTTTGTAAACTTTATGCTGCGTATGTGTACGAACATATATGTATGTACGTACATTTGTTTTCCGGGAGAAGAATAAGACCATATGTTTATTTATCGATAGCTTTTTCTTCTCTCTCTCTCTTTTTTATTTTTTATCTTTTTTTATATCGACACGACAAAGTAAGAAAATGGACAGTGTATGATTGATGACGTCGGCAGCGCGAATAGAAATACATTTTAAATAAATACATTTTATATTTAATGTCTTCTTCTATTAAAAATACTCCTTTATACACCCACACACACATGCACACATTTTTACATTAGTGGTAAATACACAAGGTGTTTTGATTTATCCCTGCAGAGTATAGCGTATATCGTGTGTACGAATATATATGTAGGATGCACATACGTAGGTTGTATTATTTATCGATCGAACGATAACCTGAGTTCATTCGAGAGGGTACCTATCCTCCCTTTTGCCTTTCGCTCACGCATATTACTTTTTCTCCGTTCCTCGTGGCAAAGAGCACAAACGAATTATCTGCACGAAAGAGGGAAGGAGATTTGGACAGCACTAACACGCATTTCACGAAGGGCGTTGCCGGATGATGGTGCTGGCTGGTTTTAGCAAAACAGGACGTCCCCATTTATTTTCACGAGCAAACACACCCTCGCGCATACTAGGGGTCTCTTTCCTGTCGGCTCTTTATAGTAGTTACCGTCGCCGAGGTGTTTCGTGTTCGACGTAATACTACCAGCGGAAACGCATAATCAGTATTTCGTTTTGCGTGTTAAAGTGTAAATACATGAACGTAGTTCGTATCTATTCGTTATAAAATACATATTCATACCGTTTCACGGTTAGTTCCCGATTATTTCATCTTATCCAGAGCTGTTGTAGAAACTAAACAACAGCCCGGGCAAATGAATGCGTTAATTACCATAACGAATGAATCGGATAAACTCATTAATTGTTTCATATATTGATCATTAACGTGGAATTATATAAGATATTTGATTCGTCATTATGTTACGAACGTCAAAATGACTGGAATACATACCTGTTTGTTTATTTTCCATCGTTAAGGAACTTCCAAACGCACAAACGTATCATCGATAACATTGGAGCAACTTTTTTTGACGCGGCCATTAATAAAAAGCATACGCTTCGTGTTGTCTGCACGTGGCATATTAATAACGTTAAAATATCCGTGTGGAAATGACTTTGATGTTCGTCGAAATATCGATTTTCATTTTATTTTCAGTTACGAGTCGTCCGCAGGTTGTCGTCATTTTTTTCTTCAAAGTACCGAGACCTGCTTCGGTGGCCAAGTCCTGTCTCCAGCAGGTTACACCGATTACATACATTTTGCGTGCTTTTCACGCTGGATTCGAAGGGGGAATCGCATACGATCTTTAGGGTCGAATGATACAACGACTTTATTTACTACGGTGAATGCGTCGGGGAAGATCCCTCCTCTCTATCCTGAACGTCATTCGGTCTTGTTTGCACTTTTTCTGCGAGTGACTCTCCGTAGTTTGTCTATATGTATACACAACTACGCGTTGACGGTCTCTTTAAATCTCGGTGGGTGGTCGTTGGATCGTACAACCATTAAAACTCCTAAAATTCGTTTGTAGATAGGTCTCAAAGAACGATGAGGTAAAAGACGTAGAAAAAAATCTGGGGAGTGCTTCTTTTGAGTGTCGGTCATTGACAGATGAATTTTGTGACGAGCAGGGGAGGGAGACACGAAGGAAAGTGCGATCGTGCATATAGAGATATAACGTCAAATGTTTGCTGGCAAACTATATGGATTGGTTCGTTTCAATTTTTGACGTGAGATTTTACCAACGAAAAGAATTATTTTTTCTTTCTTCCTTTTTTTTTTTCTACGGAGAAAAACGAGATTCTTATATATACTTAAGATGGGGTATTAATTTTCGACGTTTAAAAGGAGGTAATTTAGAAGGATTGTCATCGTCGAATGTCGTCCACAGATACGTGATTTGGCGCGATATGCCGAATGGACGATTTTCTTATTCCTCTCTTTCTCTCTTTTATCTCTCTCTTTCTTTTTTTGCTTTCTCTTTCTTTATCTTTTCAATCTTTCCCACAGTTTCGCTCGCCACAGCAACATTTCGCTTCATCATCCTCCCTTTTTCATACTGAGCGTAATTCTATATCACGCGGGAAGCATCGAGGAGACTATTTGTCCCAGGTTTCGGTAAACTCGTTTCCCTGTTTTTCCTTTTTTCCAAGCCTCAACTGCCACCGTTTCCCGCCGCATATATTCACGTCTATCTTTCTCTCCCCTTTTCTTCTTCTTCTTCTTTTTCTTCATCTTTCTCTATTCACCTATCTCCGACGGTTTCCCTTTCTCCCTCTACTTTTCTTTCGTTCTCACTCGTGCTCTCTTTCTCCGTTTCTTTTCCTCTATCTGATTATTCTGCGGAGCGTGCACGATATCCATTTCGCGCGGATATCCCGTGGCGGATTCTAGGCACGAAAGCCGCCACCATCCCGCGGGAGAATGTTGGGAAAACGCGAAACGTCAAACGGGCTCACCCTCTTCCACTCTTTCCCTCTTCGTTTCTCCCCACGCATCACTCTATACCAACCACCACCTCCTGTATTCCTCTTCTTCCGTATCTATCGATGTCCGCCCTCTCTTCTCTCTCTCTCTCTCTCTCTCTTTCTCTCTCTCTCTCTCTTTCACATACTCTCTTCCTTCCTCCTATCTAGTACATCCACCGAAAGGTGGTAGGTCCTGGGGATGGGACTGATCTCATGGGAATATCGGGAGCCATCGAAGCGAACCGATCGGAGGGTGAGCAACGTGCTGTTGCTGGTGCTGTTGAAGTGAATGCCGGTATTGGCTGCTTCCAGTAGAGCCGTTGGTGCCATCGATTTTTTTTCCTGCCTAGGGATCCCTAGAACGTTATCATACGGCCCTTGTGACGAGGGACGAACCGACGAAATAAATTAAACTGTCAAAATTGCATCGAGTTAACTCACGGTCCCAGAATGAACCTTGTTCTCTCTCATGCTTGCAAACTCGCAATTCATGAATTGTATTTATTGAATGTTAAGTCTACATTTTTTATCATTATAAAGTAAGTCCTCGTTCGATCATTCATTTCTTTATTTTATTTTATTTCATTTATTTATTCATTTCTTTTACGAAGACACAGAAATAATGAGAAGACTGATACAAGAGTTTGTTTAATTCATTTCGATGTTAGTTACTAGAAATGATGTTAAAAATCGTGGACGATTCATCTATGAAATAAGATCAATCGGAATAGAATGAACTTCAGATTTATTCCAATAATTGATCATTTGAAGAAAACCAAACAGTTGGTGTACGTCTATCTCGAGTGAAAATATTGGTAAAGAGGATTTGGTTTTAGCAATATCTACTGTTAGTTAGGATGCAGGCTTAGAACTTTCATTCTCTATTGTTTGTCTCGTGGATGGAGAAATGAAAGGGCATACGAGCAAGCTGACAGGGCTGGTACTTTCGGTTTATAGGGACGATTTTCCACGGTCTATTGGGGTTTAGAGGGGTTTCGTACGATGTCACGGTAATTGTGAGAAAAATGTATAAAAGCTTGATCCTCTGTCAGCATAGATATTAATGAACGATGGACAATGTGTCACGATTGTACAACTTGATAGAACTTTATTCCTCGTTAAAAGATTCATAGATTCATTGCATCGTGAGTTTTCTTCGAAGTTTGTACCAACTTCGATTTGATATGTAAGTATGTATGTTCAGAGAATTGCAAAGGTCCAAACTGAACTTAAACTTTATACGAAGTTATCTTTTCATTCTTGGCATTGGCTATAAGACGTTGGATGTACAACTTGGAAAGTATGTTTTGGTTCTCAAGGGAGTAGCGACGTCATCGAAGAGCAGTCTGTCTATTTTTCGACCGATTTGCTCTCTCTCTCTCTCTCTCTCTCTCTCTCTCTCTCTCTCTCTCTCTCTGTCTCTGTCTCTGTCTTTTTCTTTCTTTCTTTTCAATGACAGATGGCAAAATAAATTAGCCAGGGCAAATTACGAGGCAGGAATCGCATGGATCTAGTCATTTCCGGCTTAATTGTAACGGGCTCTCACCGAATGTCGATCCGTTATCCTGATCCACCCTACTGAATTGGAACGGAACGTGAACGTGCGAGGAGGAAGTAGAATGAACGTCGGATCACGTCGAAATACTCCCCTCTTATTATAATTACATTTTTGTCTCCTCATAAAAGTAATAGGGCGAGCATTTTCTTTTGTGATCTTCGTTCCGTAATAATGAGAAATAATCCGAATATGAAATTGAGCGTGTAATACGATCAATCGCCTGTGAAACGAAACTATGAGAAAAATTTATCTAATATTTGGTTATGGAATATTAACATTAAAAAAAAAGCAAATAAAAAAAAAAGAAAGAAAGAAAAAGAAAATAGGAAAGAAAAAGAAAGAAAGAAAGAAAGAAAGAAAAGAGGGAAAAAGAAAAGCTCTATAAACTTTATAAGGCCGCAAGTTTCGAAGCTAAGTGAAATACCAATGATCTTTGCCGTGAATATACTCTTCGGGGAATGTAATTAAAAAAAATTCATTGTAGAAGGAGCACGATGGTACATCGTATAACGGCGTTGCCACCGTACCGAGAATATTACGTCTATATCGTTCGAGCGTAGGTACGGTTATTGCCGGTACAAGACTAGCAATAACTTACTGCAGCTCGATGTAGTGCAATAATTTATCGCTAATATTTTCCTTCGTGTAAAGCTCCAACAGCCCTCCTCTTTTCGAGACACTCTCCCCTCTTTTTCCTTGGGGACATGATTCATGATCCAAGCGATTCACGGTTAACGTTTTATGAAACACGAACGTTTCGAAAATACGAAGACAAAAACTATCTTCTATGAAAGAAGTAATCGCGAGAGGATGGCTTTGCTAGACGTCTTGCATCCGATTTTGCAGGATCGAAATTTCATAATCTCTGACACGTGCTCGTCCTCTTACGTATCAAGAGGAGAAAGTAGAAAGGGGGAAGTAGGATTTGAATGATAAGATAGAAGGAGGATGAAACCGGCTGGAAGGAGAATCGGAAATACATATATGTGCATAGGAGGCCCGGATGTAGTCTATGTTAGATCAATGTCGAGCGTCTTAACGCCAACGGCATGTACCTTATTTCGGTTATCATATCCTTTTTCCTTCGATCTTTTTCCTCGAAAGGATGTTATAACTCTTTCATTCTCTCTCTCTCTCTCTCTCTCTCTTCTTTTCTTTTCCCATCGACAATATTACTTTGATAGTTCCATCTCGTCTAAGTCCCACGATCCTCGAAGTCTTACTTTGTTCGCCGTTTTCGTAGAATTTAATCGTGTTTCCTGTTTACACGCTAGCAACTACTTTGCGATACTCTTATAAAAAAGAAAAGAAAAAAAAGAAAGAAAGAAAGGAAATAAAAAAATGTCTAAAGGTGAAAAGTGCTTGGTTACTACGCCAAGTGACGTGTAGATCATAATCGGCCCACTTCGGTGGCTCATATCTTCTTCGTCAGCTGCTTAAGGAATTACACTTAAGTGCCGCTCGATCTTCAATCCTCATCTTACTTCTCGACATTATCATTGTCTGGAAGGATAGACATAAAGGAAAGTCGATCGTTATGAAAAATTTTTCTCGGTATGTTTACTCTCTTTATGATATACGTATCTGCTATATAAAAAATTAAGGACACGATGCAGGAGGAAAGTATACATGTATTTTTTGATATTCCTTGGTTATACGAATTTATCCCTAAGAGAAATAACTATCGGTGATCGATAGATAAATAATCAATCAACCGTTGGATGCGGCAAACCGAACGATAAAGTTTAAATTCAGGAAGGCAAACTGTGGCTATAATAATAATCGTAGGTAGTGGAATGTAACTCGATTCCGTCGAAAGCTTTTCACCTTGAAATAAAATGCCTTCTTTACGTTACCCCTGGGTGAAACTCGGCGTTCACGTCGTCTCGTTGCTGTCCGATAGTCTACTGGGTGTCTCGGCATCTTTGAAAAAAGAAGAGAGAGAAAGATATACACTGACAGAGACAGAGATAGAGACACAGAGAGAGAGAGAGAGAGAGAGAGAGAGAGAGAGAGAGAGAGAGAAAGAGAGAAAGGGAGAAGTGATACGAGGGGAATAGGCAGAAAAAGGAAAACGAAGGATAGGCTGGTGGATTCGAGGGCAGGAAGCAGCCAAGGATATTACGTTGCCGCTCGTATCTTTCAGCTCGATTTCTTCCGATATTCCTCTATCTCGTGAAAGCCAGACGACTCTGAATGGATATGAAAATTATTATATCCGTTTCTCCGGCCGGTCCGTTTCGTCGTGATTATTTATCGTTACCCGTTGGATATCGTCACGGTTCTCCGAATTTCAATGAAAATTCGAATCGTTTTACTGCGCGGTACGAAGAACGTAACTATAATCGTGGAATAGGTAATCGAAATTCCTTTCGGGACATAGAATGGTATAAGTGGATGGCATTCGAAGAAGTGAGACCAACTCGGAAACGGAATTTGTCCCTCGACACGGTCAATCGTAATTTATATCGACTCGTTCGAAACGTTTCCCACTTCGCGATCTGTTCTCTCTCTTTCTTTCTCTCTCTCTCTCTCTCTCTCTTTCTCTCTTTCTCTTTTTCTCTTTTTCTATCTCTCTTTTTCATTTCCCCCTTCTCTTAGCGAGATCCGATTAAATATCTTTCTTTTTCTCTGCCAATCGACGAGCAAACTCACTATGGAGGAAACTTTAAAGTTATGATACCCGATAAATATCTCTCGGATAGAATTTCAATATCGCGTATACTAGAAGGATAATCATAGTAAACTATTAATTGACAATGCCATTTGATCCTTTTGAGAGATTTCAAGAAAGACTCTATACTATTATCCTACAATGGATGAAACCAAATTATCGAGCGATTAAGCTCGTTTGTATAACGAATTGATCCTTCGTATCATCTAATTGGATAATGCTTTGCTAACGAAGTAGCAAATCGTTTTAAATATGATGATCTTTCGATTAGCGAGATTATACGAAAGATTCAGAGATACTTTGAGAGGTTATTACTGAATACGTTTCTTTACGTACTTACATTTTCAAAGAATATACGAAACGTGCACGTAGGTGTTCTCATCGAGTTTCTCGAAACTTTAACTGAAAGATGTAATTTAGACAGAAATCAGCTGAGAGTTGCCATTGAACGTTAGAGTATCAGAGAAATTTAGGAAAAACACAGAAAATACGGTAAAAAGCTATAAAGAAGGAAAGTCTCTAGAAAGAAGAGTTAGTTAAGAATCGATCGCGAAAACTTCAATGTCTCGGAAGTTTCTTACCGCAGAAACTTTTCTGCCACCCGTTAGAGTATGCGGAGGGGATGAAAACCGGAGATACTCGAACGGCAGATCTCCGGGTGAGAACGGAAAAGGGGTGCGCGAAATTTTTTATCAGATTAACCAAAGAAAGAATCTCACGTGGATACATTGTCCATAGCTTGTCCGAACATTTTAAGATTGGAATAAATTTTATTTATTAATTGGCAAAGTTTGAAGATTGTTATCGTTAGTTATCGTTATATTATGATATCGTAGTGTTACGTTATCAATACTTTTTCTTCGTCTCTTTTTTATTTCCTTTCGAAACTTAACGTCATTTACATCGAATCGTTTTAATTTTGTTAACGCGTTTACCATTTCATAACAATTAAGAACAAATTTGACAATATCATCATTGTTCGAGTTACCATCTTGGTTGCATCTTTCGAAAGCATTGTCCTAAACTGTCATTCTTATCGTTCTCGTTCGTCTTATCAGACGAAAGGTGAAACTTCTTCCATCTTTATTTCTAATCGGAAGACGGAAGGATTATCTGGAAATTGATGGATCACCCGTTAGTGAGCTCAGTCGGCGGCTGCAAATAGTCGAAGAGGTTTGGCCGTTAGGAATGTGGAGGACGAGGTATAAGATGGTGCCTTCAGCCACGAAGAAGCGCAGTGGAGCGGACACGCGATAAGGGCCACCCCCGGCAGCTCTAGTACCGTTCGAAAGACAGAGAAGAGGGAGAGAGAGAGAGAAGAAAGAGAGACATAGACATAGACAGAGAAGGAGTGTGAGGGAGAGAGATAGAGAGGGAGTTTCTGCAGCCCTAGGAGGTTCGAGAGTCGAAGGAAGTTTCAAGGGTGGTCGGCACCTTGGAGCTGCCCTATCGAAAGAGCTATCCTCAATTTATTCCGATATTTAGAGCGAGAAGCAAGAGAATTAGCTATCTGTACTAGAACCTCCAACTCTTCCTTTTTTCTCTTTCGCTTCTTCTTCTTCTTCTTCTTCTTCTTCTTCTTCTTCTTCTTCTCTTTCAATCTTTCTCCAGATTTCGTTCTGTCACTCCATCGGACTTTCAACGAAACGTTTATGCTATTGCTCGTCTCTTACAGCTCACATTCCAAAGTATTACAAACGTCCTCTCTTTTCTTTTAAATTCTCTCACGAGTAGCTCCGAAAAGCAACGACTGGAGTAGAAAATCCTCAAGAGGTCAGAATATAGGACCACTCGGACCACACAAAAACATTGCTTTCTGATGGCTCCTACTTCGATTTTGCGATTCTAATTTTTTCCTCTCTTTCTCTCTCTCTCTCTCTCTCTCTCTCTCTCTCTCTCTCTCTCTTGCTATCGCTATCGCTATCGCTCTCTATCTCTATCTCTTTTACACAAACGATAATATCGATAATATCATTTTGCAAATTGACCGAGATTTTTCTATGGTTTTTAACTGTGCACATCCGAAGTTATAATATCAAATATGTTACGATCTAATCATATAATCACGTTTCGATATTTAAAAAATTGACTTATATACGTCTATGTTTCAATTTATAATTCTATTTCATCCGATAATTTAATTCTTTAATTTTCAAGATAAAATTGTAAAAATATTTGAATTAATTCTCGAAACTGATCCTTTCAGATTCTTAATTAATGGAAGAATAATTATTAAGTTGCACGATGAATTAATTAAAGTTAACATTATTAGAAACAATTATATCAAATCATATTTGATTTTGAAGAAAATCAGGAAGGTTACTAGAAAAGTTATCGATTTCAAACGAAACGACTTTATAGGAACTATTTTGTTAGATGAAACCTGTTTTACCTTGGTAGAAAACTTTTCGTTACCTTAGAATTATTGTACTCTGCTGTGAGTTCTTCCTGAGATGTGGAAGGAAGAAGCTAAGAAAGTTATGGAGGAAACTTCTTTGGATAGAACGCTCAGATTCGTCGAGAAAGTAGAAAGGTGATGTTCGTTGTCCTGAAACTTACAGACAAATCCCAATGAGCAATTACGTGAATGTGAAAATGACGACGTAATTCTTGCTTCCTCGAGTCGAAATAATTTCTTTCAAAACTTAATTACGAATATTTGCACAAATCTTAATTTAAAGTCATAAACGTGGAAGTACGCTTTAAGGTTCCTGACCTTGAAAACGAAGATTCATGTTTATAGAAATTCAAGTTTTGACAACGATGGATATCGTAAAACTTCATTGGTTTGAGTAAAATTTCATACTAAACTCAAGTTTAAAAGTTGTCGTTACTTCGAAATTCTTAGAAATATCCAGCTTTGGATTCTTTCCGAGAAAAAGACATCCCCGAGGATTTCCAGTCTTCTTCCGTCCTTACTTAACCCCTCGTATCTTCCAAGAGGGTTGAAATACCTTTGCGACCGCCAGTTACAATAGTAGAGTTGGAAATTTACTTAGGTCGAGTAACTTCGCCATCAGACTGGCATCTATTACTACTGTTGCTTCAACATCCAAGTCACGGTTTTCCGTTCGATATCATCGACACGGCCCTTCTCGATGCGTACGATTAAACGGCCACGTTTAGATATTAATCGATCGATGATTCTCGCTCGAAACTTTTGTATCTTTCGTTGCCACGGTTTTGTTCTTTTTTTTTTCTTTCTTCTTTTTTTTCAAAGCTTTTACAACATCGTTAGATTCTTATATAGCGACGAGAAAAAGCTCCATAATGGAAACACGCGGGAATGTACGAGTATGTGCAGAGCAGCGATCACGCGTGAAACGTATATATGTACAGTACATGTATATATGTATATATATATATATATATATATATATATATATATATAGCATAAAAAAATTCCGGAAATGATGTTTTTGTATCCCCAGCGAACGTCTAGCGAGGGAGAAAAAAATGCTGCGGCACGTTGAATTTATTTTTTCAAGAGGAATTTAATTTTTTATATTTTACCAGACTCAGATTTTTTTGATAACTAAAAATAGGATTGGTCGGACCATACCATCGTTGATATCCCAGAAAACTCGATTTCGGTTGGCTTTAGCCTACAATCTAAGGAGGATCTCTTTTTCCATCCTATTTTCCTCTTACTAACGGAAACTGTCTCCGACTGATTTGATTTTATGAAGGGAGCGTATGAATGAAATTAAGATGCAAGATCAAGAAACATATTTATTTATATGAACTCACTTTATCAGTTATTTGCTATAAATTTTTTTCAAGGTGTTCATCCCTTATCTTTTTTAGTATCATGTAGCTTTTCATTTTCCATTTTCTTTTTATTCGATTTTATTTGATTTCCGTTCCAAATCGCATTGCATTTCTTCCTTTTTTCTTTTTTTTTTTTTCGATAGACGTTTTATAGCGTCGTTCAAGTTCATCTCTCGAATTTGTACGGTCGATCAAATTTAAAGGAATATAACTTCCCATGGATTTCGATTTATCTTTCGTTTGACTGTAATTTCATCACATCTTAGATATGTCTCGTGTCTGATCCGTAAAGTTTCGAGGGTTACTAAAGTTTAATAGTGGTTCGATGTATCCTACCTTCGATTATTGGAAAAGACTGTAAAATAGAGAATGGAGTTAAGATTGCTCGGGATTTTATTATTGTAAAGCTTCCAGATTTATTTTCAATTTTTCTAGGAATCCTCGTATATTTTGTGATATATCTTATCACGTTTGAATTTCCTGAAATGTTAGAATAATGTTTAAGAAAATAGAATCGTTGGATCGGCATACTCGAAAGTGGATATCGATATACTATACGTGAGGAATTGAAGAACTTGATGAAGATATTATTTAAATAAAATTTTACGGACACGCGCAAATTATCACGTATGATAGTCCCTAAGAATATGTGACTCTTACTACGAATGAAGAAATCCATAATGATGGAGTAACTACGTCATTGAAAATATAGCACACGTGTACATAAAATGCGATCCTAAACAGGAATATAGGTTATTTGAAAATATTTTCCACTAAAGCTTTTCATGGGAAGCAGTAGTATTAGCGGTAACAGCAACACAGATGTAGTACTCGCGTACAGAAGTTGGTTTTAGACCCACTTATTTGCTGTCTCTTAAAATAGTATAACAACGCACCAAGCGGCCAATAACCATGCAGGCAACTGTTTAAAAGCAACCACTTTTCATTGTTGGCTTTGCTCGCTTTTAACCTTAGTCACTTAACAATGGCAATAGCAGTAGTTGTTTTAAGTACACTCTTACAACTTTACTCTTTATGTTTCTTCATATTTCAAGATTTATTTATTAGTGCCAGCAATTCATTTTTCTTATTATTATCGATAATTATCAGAAGAATTAATTTACAACGAGCGCGTCTAATATTTTTATAATAAAGCATTATTCTAGAAGGTTGACCTCAATGGATACGTTAGAATATTGTTGGAAACAATCGTGTCTTTGTATTATCCCTTAATTTGGCTTCCTTCTACGTGGCTCTACTTGAATAGTAAGAAAAAGAAGGAAAGTTTTCGAGTGATCGTTATTACTAGAATTGCAGTTACCAAAGTTCCACGATAAATAACGGTAGGAGTAAAATTTTACTACCCGAGAAAAATAGTACTTTTCTTTGAGCTTGTCATACGCGAAGTTCGACGAATTAAGAAACTTTATCGATTAGTTAATTTCTCTCTATCAATATATGTACTTCCATTAACGTGATAGAATTTCGTTTGATTGTTATTGTAGCTGCATACAATGTAATAGATCTTAATGTCGAAGTATAGTTGGATATCGCGTGAGTCAAAGCAATCACTCTTTTTCGGATACATGTCTAAGGGCCGTTTCGCCCTTATGATAAAGGATGACCGTTGATCCTTCTCTCGTCCTTTTCGACGAGAAAGCCACTAGCAAGAACTTATCGTATCCGCAAAATCTCTTCGAGACGAGACTCTCTCGAAATACCACCAAGAGAGTAAGAAAACTTATCAGATCGCTCGTAAAAAGTTATTTCCTGAAAACGAACTCGCTAACCTACCGTTTCGACAAAATCGGACAGTATCGTGTCGATTTTTCGAAAAGAAACTTTCCTCTGACAGCCAAACCCATGTATTTACGATAATACTACATTCGTAGGTAGCAAAATTTTCTATATTTACCCCATCAAAAATGTTTTTCTCGAGATGAATCATCCGTCAATTAATAAATGTTTCAGTTAACAAATGTAACATTTATATTTTATATCTTTATCTTCCCAACATTCAAATGCTTTTAGATAAACAGGAATCTCTACGTTACTGTAATCTTATGTAAATGTCCGACCCTTCTGAATATAACATTCTCCATTTGTGCGTTCCACGTGTTTGCAATCATTTTTGATGATCAAAGATATTTTGAAAATAACAAAAAGAAGAGAAAAAGCAAATAGGAAAAGGAAATAAAAATGATTATAAAGTCTGATTATAGGAGAAGTTGAACAGACATTTTCTGACCAAAAATCCTGATCCACCCTTCGTATTCGCAATTCCTTTTTTATTCTTTCATATCCTCTTTCGTTCTCTCGCTTTCTTTTCGTTTACTCTCAGTTCGACACGTCGTGGACACAGAAAAAAAGTATATTTCGTGAAACATCTCAGCACTTTATCGCCGTGGGGAAATATACACTCTTTTTCTCTCCCTCCCTTTCTCTCTCTCTCTCTCCCTCTTTGAAAACGCTTGCCTACGAGAAAGGCAATGAGAACAGTAGTTTTATTTGCAGTAGAAACTCTTTTTTAAGGTAGAAAGTATCGATCGTTTCAGATAAAAATAACTATCGCGTTAGTTCACTTGAAGCATACTAAACGTGGTTAATTATAAATTAGCATGTCATTCGAACTAACCGCGAATAAAATGATCAATTATAACTAGTAGATCGTTGAGATGTAAATTTATTCGTATTTGATCCAAATACATTCGATATTTTCCAAGAAATTCAAATGATTTTAAACGGAGATTTTACGTTTCTAGGTAAAATAGTCTATTACCTAGGTAGAGAGGAAAAAACGATTACCGTTGAATAACGGTTATGTAGTAATGGCATTAGAGGACATTGGTCTGCCAATTTTATTCTAATTAGAACAAAAGCTCGGGTTCATCCAGCGCAAATCCCATGGAAAAAGTGGTACCTACGTCTTTTCTCGTCTTCCTAGCGAATGCACTAGCCCTCCTATCTCGGGAATAATTCTCAGGGAATAATGGAGCAAGCCCGTTCAAAAGTCCCATAAATTCACGAAACGCGCACCCTCTCCTATGGGGGCGCGAGGGATGTTGTGGGAGATGGAAGAGGTGAAAGGGAGACGAGGAGAAGGTGGGTGCCAGAGGCATCGAGATGTTGGTGGTGGAACTGACGGAGGTTGATGCTAGCTCTTGAATATATTGGTAGTAGTAAACGTCGGATAGTAGTGCGGTGAGCTTGTGGTAGCAACGATGGTGATGGCGACGGTAATGGTAGTTGTACCCACAGAATTCTATAGCGAGCGAGGGAGTTAAACAGCCGGAGGCTACCAATTCCCCGGCTGCTAACTGCCTTCAACGTACGGGCCAACCCTTCGAGCACTTTTCGTCGGGTATCGTGTAAGCATAACCGTCCTGCGTGTGCACATCTTGCTACAGTAATAATTCACCTGTGTGCTCTCTAATTGGCCCCGATTTAAGCTGAGTATACGGATGTAAAAGTTTTCATAGAACCTACTTAAAATATTATTTAATCGAGTCGCTACACCGTTATCGGTAGGATCAGGTACGAGCTTATAGATATATTGCGATAATTCCAACGAGATATTCTCTTTTAAATTGCAATCTCTTCGGAGTTATGTATTTGGTTTCGATCGGTCGTTTATTGTGGTCCATTTAAAATCGCTGGAAAATCTTTTTTCTTTTTCTTTCTTTCTTTATTTATTTTTTTCTTTTTTTTTCGTTACAATCGATTAAACGATTCGAAAAATTTATTATATTGTAGTAGAAAAAACAATATCGTGCATTTAATCCCTTAAGTGTTAATTCGTCCTTTTCTCCCTTACTGAATGTCAAGTTCCGTTGAATGCTAAAAATAATGTTTGGATAAATTTTTGAACACTTTTAAAGGTCGCGACATTTTATTTATGTTTATTTATTCACTGTATCTTCGTCAAAGAAAGATCAAAGAATGGAAAGAGATAGAACTAAACGGGCAAATAACATTTTCTTCCGGAATATTAATTGCACAATTGAACGAGTCGGAGGGGAGGACGATAAGGAGTTACCTATTGCATTGCAAATTAAAAGAGGGGTTTGGGAGAAGTGGTTCGAGGTAACCCGTACCACCCAATGATCCTTCTGGAGCTCGTTGGTACGGTGATTCTCTTTCTTTCCGCGGAGAATAAGAAGGTGGTGTCTGAAGACGTAAAGAAGCGAAGAAAGGAGGAAGAAAAGTTAGAGAGAGAGAGAGAGAGAGAAAGTAAGAGATGAAAGGAGAGAGGTAAGTGGCAAGAATCGTCGAAGAGGAATAGAAGGAGTAGGGTAGAGGGGTGTGAATAGGGGTGAAAACAATTAGCCCGGCATCCTATCTCAGCTCGGCATGCATCAGGAGACGTGGGTGGTGCTCTTCGAGGTGAGAAAAGGAGATCGCTGGAGATGAGCCTCCATGAATATATCGATATCCCATTAGAGGTTTCCCTTTCTCTTCTCTTCCCCGGCTCTACCAGAGTTTCTGCTAGACTGTTTAAAGAGTGGGCTGGAAGCCAGGATCGAGCCGATGAACGCTTCTCGCGTTCTCTCGTGTGCTATCGAAGTAGGAAACTGAGGAGGAAGAGAAGGTGGAAGAGTAGGTAGGTGTTATAGAAGCTGGAGGATGAGAAGGTCAGGACGCGAGGATGAAACTCGTCCGATGCTCCCAAGATGGTTGGGTCTTGTGAAATGGAGGTGTTCTGGTGCTTTCGAGTTTTGCCCTCGCATCGACAACGACAACGACGACGAGGACGACGACGACATCGGAGGACTAACGGGGTCGACCTAATCCCGACATTAATGCCACGGCAGGCAACCACTATCCATTCCTTGCGCCTAAGAAGCGCTGTGCCATCGTTGCTACGTTTAAACCCTTCCTCCTATGTTAAAAGGAGGAAGAGAGAAGGGAGGAGAGAGAGAGGAGAGAGAGAGAGAAAGATAGTTATCGTACCTCTGTCTCCTTTCCACCTTCATCACCGAGATCTTCTACTTCCAGAATATCCTCCTTCGCATATCGTATCTTCGATCGGCGATCCTATTATATTTTCAATCACGTTTCTCCAAGATAGGTACTCCATTTTTTCGATCCCAAAGCTGAACGCGGTAACGGAGAAAAAGAAGCATTTTCTGATGTGAACGTAGGCTAAGCGCTGGATTACCACTGTTAGAGTCGAATCGACGCGACGGCTTTCCCATTTTTTCGGGTTTTTTCTTTTCCTTCTTTTTTTTTTCTCTACGCGTCCCGAAACTTTCTTCATTTCGGGATCAGCTGACCACTCGAGGACGTCTCTAGTGAGTACGAATCGCTGTCTACGCACGAAGTAAATATTGGAAGGAATCTCTGTTAAAGTATCGTCGGGTTATTTAAGTCAGGGTTCCCGACCTTCCAATAGAAATTTATTTCTCGCTGCCCTTATTGCCGGGCTATGAGAGCGAAAAAGATATACATTTATCGAATGACTTTAATTGCGCTTTTTAAACGTTTTTCGATATAGGGGATGTAATTTGTATTATATTATACATTGAGTTTAGCTTCTCAAAGAACCCTCATTTACTTTGAACAAATATTCCTTCTATTACGGTAGACTCGGTTAATTGTACCTTTTTGACCATTACCTTTCGACATCGACAACCACAAGTTAATTAGTACTTTCTCCTTGCTTCAAGTACTTGCGGTCGGTGGTTTACATTTTTACGACGGTCCTTCCTACCTTCGTATCTATTTAAGTACGCATGTTCATTGTCGACTAACTCGTAAACTGACTCTATATTTGCCAATTTTCCGAGTGTGATTTTGACATTGAAGATACAAGCGGCGATGACTTTCGTAAGCACGTAACAAAGTTTCTCGAGATGGAATAATAAAAATAAGTATGCAGTAAAGCAGGAAAGAGAAGATCGATTCTTATTTACTCGGGTTAACGATCGACTTATTTCTGGCTCGTAGTTATAACTCGTCATTGAACGAAATTTCAAATCATAAACACACGCATAGATGGACGGCAGACAGAGAAAGAGAGAGAGAGAGAGAGAGAGAGAGAGAGAGAGAGAGAGAGAGAGAGAGAGAGAGAGAAAAGAATAGTTGGTAGGGTTGAATTTCTCGAAATAATATTTCTTAGATCTACTAAGGTAGAGTTGATGTACCGATCTAAAGGTAACTATGCCCCGAGGGAAGTGAGAAATGAAATTCCAGCTATCTCGGTACGTGGTCAAAAATAAAGTGAGCCTCTTTACTCGACTGGCCACGTGTAATAGGTTGAAAGAGACGGGGGATACGGTGCTAGGTAGAAAACTTTCACGGAATACCGAGCAGAGTACGATGGAGGAGTCATTCGCTTTCTCGGTACGTGAGCACACGTTTGTAAATAGAGGTTGATTCATGAATTCGTAACCAAGCGACCCTTGTAAAATTTGTTAACTTTCTTGTTCGTCGATGTTTAAGATCTTAGTAAAATTGAATGCTCGTTGGATAACAACACCTCTGTCGAATATTATACCTATCGATTTTGTCTTCCTACGCACTCGACGTTTCTATTGTTTTCTTTCGAAATGACTTTTTCAAAAAGCATCGAAAAAATGAGAAAAAGTTTATCGGCAAAGAGTTCCATTTTAAAATTCACTAGATCTATGAATGGATGTAACGTGTAAACATGGAACGGAAGCTTCGAGGAACTTCAAAGATACGCTTAGATTTCAGGAAAACTCATCTTCACGTTTATACTTTGCTCCACGCGAGTCTCATTATCTCGATTTCTTTCAAGTCTTTTTCCATGCGAGGCAAAGATTGTGAAAGTGTGTTGCTCCAATTAGTACGTACAAGTACGTACAAACGTGACTAGAAGTTATACGGAAGACGTAATCCGATAGAATAGCACGTTTTATGGATACACCTTTGGTGTGTGTGTTTAAACGTGCAAGTACGCATGAATACGTAAGATCAAGATGTATGCAATTTCCTAGTATTACGCGATATTCATATTCACAAAGACAACGATCTGTTGTAGAAGGTAATAATTAATACGAACGGTACTTGAACTCATCCTTATGTTAACCAAATAATATTCGAGATAAATAATACATGTAACATAAAAATATCCGTGATATTTTGATCCAATATGATTCTCGATAATTATGTTAATGAGTTTGTATCGATCGAAGTCAAGAGATTAATTAATAGCAAACATCAACTCGCTGAGTTATCAATCTCTTCGTTAGTTACCATCTGATATTCGAATTTCATATTCATTAGGCAATTTAATTGTCAACAGTGAACTAAATCCACATTAACAATCGTAAATCGTAAATCAAAGGATGTACGATATCTCGCGATACATTCCTGTTATTCCTAGATAAAACTTTTAATATATTCTTGTTACCAAAAGAATTGTTGAAAATATGTCTCATCGAATTCCAAAGGAAAGAATATTTTTCCTGGACGAATCACTGCGATTCTTATCTCGACGAACTAGATTCTCAAGCGGACGACCAACTTTTCTAATGTCTCCATTTAAATACTGAAAATTTCACATTCGTTCTACTCCGGATTCCTTATCGGCAATGTTTCTCGAAGATGGAGATCTCGATGTTTTTGGCGAAATTCACGAGTACGATTCGTAGTTTCGTAAGGAGTCGTTCGAAGAATGGCCCGACTTAATTCGTACTACGTCATTGTCGATGAAAAACCATAAGATATACTTTCATCGGTCGGATTTGAAATCTCGAAATAAATTCCATTGGCTTCTTTCGCATAAATGCATGTTCTTCTTTTTTTTTTGGATGTTGCAAAAAATCTCTCAAAAAAAAAAGAAAGAAAAAAGAAAAGAAGGCAAAAAGAATTTGATCCTTGAAAATTTTGTTGATTTCGATTTCGTAACAATAATTCAATTTCATTTACAAATGGACTTGATATCGCGGTAGGAACAATTTTCCGCAATATACTTAAACCGTATCCGGATGTGCCGTTTCCTCTGCTATTTCCGACAGATGGGATTATATTGTATACAGATAGTCGCGACCAGAAAAGCACACGACAATAATACCCATGTTGCTCGTTGCTAACGCAACGCTCGGCGTTCGAATGTATCATATACAAGCTAAGAGAATATGCGCCGTTTCGTAATGTAACGCGAGACCGCGTCGAGCAATCGCGCGCCCGCGCGCATCTCTATGTACATATTTGTACGTATCATATGTGTGTGTGTGTGTATATACATCTCGTCTCCTCTCGTCCTTGTTTTACCTCGTCGCGCTGCCCAATTTTACCAGCCACAAGAGTCCTATGTGAATATTGCGTTCACGAGATTTTACATTGAAATAGGAATATTTCGTGTGTTTTTCTGTAACTAACATGTTTATTTTATATTTTATGTTTACCAAAAAGAAAGAGAAAAAGATAAATAGAAATAAAAGATATTCAATCGTACGATTAAACAAATAATTTAATTCTATAGTTATGTTTATCGATCGCTTTATATAATGTTCTTGATTAATTAATAATTTCTTCCATGCTAGGATTAACGATAAACGTTTATTTTATAATTTTACGATAAAAAGAAGAGAAGAAAAAAAGCATGAAAATCATGTTTCCTTTTTAATAGAATTTTTAATAAATTGATCAAACGAACGTATCTTCTTTTTATTTTATAAATATTTCATGGAAAAATTGCTTTATAAATTTATTTCGTTCAATAGAGCAATGGTGCTTAAAATTATAACTTGTTATACACGTTACTTTGCAAATATTATATGTATCAGTCTGTTGTTAGAAGGATTCATTACCTTCCATTAATGACATATGAATTAACTGGGAAATCGTAGGTAAATTTGTTATTATTAACATCATACATTTATGATAGTTTGATAAAGTTTTAATCCGACGGTAATATTATTCCTGAATACAATACCTCGTGAAATTTAATAAAATTTTATTCGATGAAATAATTATTTTATTTCTTTATAAATCCAACTAAACGATTTTTTCAAATAACGAAATAAATGGAAAAAATCTCTGAATCATTCTATTGATACGAATACCATTTACATAAAATACTTCTTTTATTTTCTTTTCTTTTATGGATATTAATTATTGATTATTATATTTGAAACGTGTATTTCTCTCAATGGTCATTACTATTATAGTTCTGGTACGATATTACATATTACATATTATTGTAATTTTGTTCCAAAAACGAGACCTTTAATAATATCATTGTGCGATCAAACTAAATGTAAATGAATCGTAATTGTATAAAGATTCGGCAATTTCTGTACGTTGAATCATGATTTTATGTATATGGTCATTTAATATATCTACATTGATCGATAAATGAATACCAAATGCGATTAACTAGATACTTTAATGTTATTACTTAAATCAATGCAAATTAATTTATTATTGTTCACGTTGATAACAAAAGTAAAGAAATACGGAACGTATGATAAGAAACAATTCAACGATAGAATATATCGATGGGTAGTTTTATGAAGAAAATTAGAAAATCTTTAAACTGCGAAACTATTAAAATTACCATAAACGCTTAACGAAGATCGAACGTTTGAGTTTTCCAAGTAATATTAAGTGCCGATGCGTTTACGAAAGGGTAGATTATATCGATTTCGTATCAATTTCCGATATATCTTAGCAAACTACATACACATACATACATACATAAATAAATAAATATTTAATACGTTTGCACGGATAGTAGTTCTTCGATGTCGCAGCATCTTTTGTATACAGGCAAAGAACATCGATGAAATATGTTTGTGTGCTTACGGTAAAATGTTCGATGAGTTAGTGTGAGTACAATATATGAAGTTTATTTTTACAACTCGGAACGAACGGATATCACGACGTAACTACATGATCCACACAGAGACCACTCGACGATTTCTCGATCCAAAACGACACCGGTAAGAGTTATTTTCTCTCTCTCTCTCTTTCTCTTTCTCTCCTTCTCTTTCTCTATCTCTCTTGTAAAGTAGCGAAAAAAGATTATACGGGTTATTCTGTGTCGAGTGATTGCCGACAGGCGTTTTAGTATCTCACAACGAATATAGGAAAACGAATGAAAAAGTCTGTTCGAGTGTAATCGCTCGTCGTGCACTTCAATTGTTTTATCGAACCGCTAGAAATCATGGAAAAGTTGTGGAAACGTCCTTCTTTGAGCGAGTTGATAGAACACAGATTCAACGATATCAATCCTTCAAGTAGGAGAGAATTTTTTCTTTTGCGATGCTCGGCCAAGCACGAACTCGTTCATCCATAAAGAAAGTGCAAAAACAAAACAAAAAAAGAAAATGAAAGCAAAGAAAGAAAAAGAAAAAGTATAGGATGACGAATAAAAAAAAAAAAAAGTTAGATAGATAATACATAAGGATCCTTTGATATTGATTTATATTCGTATACGATATATGTACTTACCTACTCTTTTCCTTCGAGTATACCTACACATTATACGTACGTATGTAGGATTTCGTACATTTGCAAAACTTCAAAGCTTGGTACGATATCGATTAGAATCGGTTCCGTTATCCTCCCGAGTCATTCACCCAAACTCAAAGCGTGTTTCATATTCCCTACGATGAGAGACGACACGATTTTTTTCTTTCAACAATTTCACAGTACCATTCGAACCAGAGAAATTCCACGACTGATCCTAAAGAAGCAAACAACTCTGTTCGTGTTCAAGTATTTTTCGTGTGGATAACGAAAAAGATTATTTACTGATGCCTATCTGTAGAGGAAACTGAAGGGACTACTATATATATATATATATATATATATATATATATATATATATATATCCCCTCTATTTTCAGCTTTATGGGATTTTACGAAAAGGCAACATGTCCGTTAGTCTTTCGAATACCAGAATCAAATAGATCTCGTATCGTCACTGACACGAATTTCTCGACAAGTTCGTTTTTTGTATTTTTTTGAACGCGTACCTATTCGATACAGCCTTCGGTTGCAACAGATTATCAATCGCGCAAAATTGCATCAACAGAAAGAGAGAGAGGGGAAGAGGTAGAGAGAAAGAGAGAGAGAGAGAAAGAGAAAGAGAAAGAGAGAGTGTTATACATAGTTTTGTATCGCTTTCGTTTTCGCTATCTCTCTCTCTCTCTCTCTCTCTCTCTCTCTCTCTCTCTTTCTTTCTTTCTCTCCCTCTCTTTCTCCCTCTCTTTCGATAGACGGGAAATGGTAGGATCGACTTACCTTCGTCGTTGGAAAATGTCATTATCGAGTTCGGTGTCTCGTGAAACCGACTCGGATCGGCGCTCGTTACGCCTTCCCAAACGGACACTCGACCTCGTTTAAAGGTTCTCGAGGGCGTCCTTTCAGACCAGCGATCCTTAATTAATCTGGAAATCGAGTTGAGGAGAAGGAAGAGCCGAGTTGCGCCGATAGATCGAATCCAAAAGAGGTATAAAGAGAAAGACAGAGAGAAAGAGATAAGAGAAGTGAAGAGAAGAGAGAGAGAGAGAGAGAGAGAGAGACAGACAGAGAAAGAGAGAGAAGGTGGAAAATGATAGGAGAGAAATGATGAGAGAGAAAACTAACTCGTTTCTAGAATCTGAGCGGCTTATAAGTACGACGGGGTTGCATTGGCCACGAGCAGTTTCCCTTCGGCCTCGAATAATCCCTTCGACTTTATTGTTTCTTTCTTCTTTTGCTCTCTCATTTTCTCTCTCTCTCTCTCTCTCTCTCTCTCTCTCTTTCTTTCTTAAGTTTTCTATTTATCTTTTCTCTCTTTCATCCGTATCACTGATAATATCCCACATTCTTATCTTCCTGTTGCGTGTGCGAACCACATGATCTTTGCGATTAGAACTTATCCAACTATCGACGCTTCGTCTTTCTTTTTCACGAATAAGTCAAACGTTAATCTATTACTGTGAAGATTACTGTGAGACTATGGAAGAGGAGATGAGTTGATCGAGTTCGGGAAAAAAGCGTTTGGAAAGTTCTTTGTGAAGAGGCATTGACGGAGGTCTTTTCTCATCGATTCCTTTTTTACTTTTTTTGTTTTTGTTTTTATTAATTTTTTATTTATTTTTTTTTATTATTATCAGATATTATTCTTTTTATAGGTAGGAGACATTTCGATAGTAAGTCGACAGGTTTTCGTATCTTGTAAAATAAGTGTGAATGCGAGATAAACATTATACATATATATATGTGTGTATATATATATATATATTCGTATGTGTGAAATCTTCGACAAAAACAAAGGGAGATTTCGTCCCTTCTTTTTCCTCTTTTTATATAGTATACGCTTATTTATCTGTAAACATTTTTTTTTCTTTTTTCCATTTTAAGTTTTGCTTTTAATTACTTTCATTGTTCCTCTAATTCACTTTCTCCGACTTTCGTTTCAACGCGATTATCGATAAATCTATACGCACAATCGTACACTATTTACAACATCGTTCTTGTAATTCTCGACTTATTTATTTCTTTTCGCCTGTATATTCATACGTGTGCGATAACGTGTATGCGATGTGTATATGTGCATATGTATTTGTATGTATTTGTATATATAATATATAATATATGTAATATGAGCGTATAGGTACGTGCGATGCGATAACCTTGAAAAATTCCGATATAAACACATCATTTCTCTAGCTAAGGTCGAACACGCAGAAATGAAAAAGTATCGGCAGATAAATCAGAATAGCATTTATTACAATTTGCTTTCGCGGCACGAGGAAGTGTAGAGAAACATCAAAAATTTGATTTAACGTATGCCTTTGGCACATTGAATGAATATTCCTGAATCTCGTATTGCTTGGTCCGTGATTAACGAATTATCGTCGTATTGTGTGTTCGTGCGTACAAATAATTAGCCTCAGATTATATCAAAACGAATAAATAAATATTACAAAATAATGACTCTTCCGTAAGTTATTTTTAACGAATCGCATAATTTTGACGTTTCTCCGTAATTGGATTTCTTGTTATATCACTTTTTTTTTTCTTTTTATTTTTATTTAATTTTTGTTTCCACGATAGCGTATTTGTGTAGAGAACCAATCAAACGTACGACCTTAAAAATAAAAAACATTTCCATTCGGCTCACTAATTTTAATAGAGAATATTATTATATTCGCGACGATTACTAAGAACAAGAAGCATCGTGAATTCGATTTTGATTAGCGAGATATTAGACACAAACGATAGTTATCACGATAGAGACATGGATCGATCATGGAAGATCGATCGTGGAATGTTTCGAAAGATCTTTCAATCTTGGAACTCACAGTGCCAAGCTCGATCGATCGATCGACCAATCAAGCTAATTCCAACTAATTCGCAAGAAGCACAATAGCATTGTGAACGAAGGGACGAGAATTGAACTCGAAGCCGACTTCGGGGCTTCTTGAGCGAGTCTTTCATTACTCGCCGCTAACGTGGCAGTTTTTTCTGTCTTGAATGCTCGTACGTTGGGTATGTCTGGTAAAGAAGATTGACAGACCAAGTGGAGAGTTCCTCCAGGAAAGTGTTGCCGTTCCAAACGCAAAGAGAAACTCAATTGTGAGACTGATATCAGGATTTCTTGGTTGTATCCAGTAGTTGGTAAATCCGTCGTTATCGCTCTGTCTACCTGTTGTCGAGATAAAAATCACAATGCTATATATGTTCAAACGGAGAGAGAAAACAAAAATAAAATTAAACGAGAAAATAAAACGAGAAAAGAAAAAAGAAAAAAAAGAAAGAAAGCAGTAATATCTCTCAGAATACGATCGGAATAATCTTTAAGAAAGATTTAAAACGCGATGAACGATAAGATCGATAATAATAATTCCAGTCTCGTTAATTTACTTGATTAAAACAAAAGAGAAACGAAGGATTATATATATATATAATATATATATAAGGATTATAAATATATTCAGAATATCAATGTTGCGGTTTTAGGTCGATTGAAAATTTATGACATTGTTACGAGAGCATATAGATGTACAGTAGTAAAGTATGCCGTTGGACGGGTGCAATGGAAATTGCGATTGTGCACAAATCACGTTAGATTTAGGTACTTTGGCAATACGCCAAAGGCAATTGTGGTGCTTAAAGCGTAACATGAAAAATCGTATCTGTTTTCGCGAATAGAGCAAAGGGATGAAGTTATTTGTGAAGCGATAAGAGCGTTAAGTTCAAGCATGGCTAATATATCTATTTTACGATAATTTTATGTATCTTCGAATTTTTTCCGAAATACCTTCTCGAAGTTTCACTCATTTCTACAGCCTTCAAACGATCAAATATTTTTTGGGGCGTAAGTCGATTGCGCTTAGCACAGGTACAACCATGTAATTCGCGTTTTTCTAAGGACTGCACTTTTGTGAAAACGTGACGCGTTTTCTTTAGACATTAACGACGCTTGACTCACCTCTTTGCCATTCAGAATAAAGGTTAGCACTGCTCGTGGGTAACTCAACGCAGATGTGCACGCAGCTTCCAGGACCTCACCGATCTTATAATAAGGTCGAAAGCCGTCAAGAACAGGCGGTTTTGTCGGTAGCACTGCGACGCTCATATTTGCCTCGGCATATGTCATACGAAAACTCGGAGCCTCCGAAGACACCTCGCATCCATAAGATCCGGTAAGATTTATTTTTTCTGTCGATTTCAGGAAAGTCATATCACATTTTTAATCTCCCACGTGTCACTATTTCTTTTTTTATTTATGATAAAATATCGGCAAACAATATATAGTTGGGCAAACTCGGACATTTAATTATTTATACCGATAGAAATATTCATAAATGTATATCGATCATTTATTTTACGATAATGGATACCATTAATTAACAAAAAGACTGATCAAACAAATAGAAGTAAAACTAATATATATGGTAAATATCAAAGAAAATTTGAAATTTCCTTCTCCGTTCTATTCCGAATATTTTATTAAAGGACACGAAAATATCATCCTTTCATTTTAATAATTCGATTACATACCTCTGCGATTGTTCGATTGTCCCAGTAATTTCACTTGTCGTCCATTGCTCTGAGCAATATCCACGACGATGCCTTCGACGTGAAAATATTCGCTAACTGGCTCTGAACTCGGCATAAATCTGAAGAATTCGACTCCATCCTTGAACCATTTCACTGAATAAAGATCCTTACCACCTAGATCGTATTCGCATTGCAAGGTGACTTCTTCCCATCTTGGGTCCGCAAACATTGGCACGTCCAGTCTCACTATTTTTGGTTCCTGCCCTGAAATAATCGACAACACGCGAGAATTATGATCCGCTCGTGCGTGAAAAATATAGCCGAATCTGTTCCGAGTCGGCTCGTGAAAATGCTTTCGATAACACGTGGTGCAACGATCCGAACGATCGTTATTCTAGTCGGTCTTTTAATAAAACAATGTTTACGACGATAATCCTTGTACGTTCATTCGTACGAAACATTATGTTATTCAATAAATGCCTAGTTTCAAAATATTCCTTTCAAATTATTCATATCTATCTTAAAACGTCGTTCGATAAAATCACTTTTATCTTACGTATAAATTATTACTTCGATATAATCTTTTATTCACAATTTCACCTATATAGATATAATTCGATAATTATAAAAGTGATCCATGTTAAATTGCAGCAATGCGTTTAACTTAATGATCATTTCTGTTTCCGATTGCAATTAAAATTACAGGAAAAAATTATTTCTCAAGAATGAACATTTACTACATAGTATTTACTTTTCTTGTTTGTTATCATTATAAAAAAAATAATTTTCACATGGCAATTATTTATACTCCTTACGAGTACGAGGCAAAAATGTGAAAAAACATTAAACAAATAGGTTAATGAGAATCTTACCCAAGTAATACGTGAGAGAACATATTTGCTACGTAGACTTTTGTAGCTGTTTTTACGTTGTTATATTGTAAATGTTTCATTATTAATCCGTTATACGATCGCATAATCTCTTGAAAACGTTTATGTTTAACCGACCGAGATCTGTGATAGGCGTTCGAGCATAAAGCTTCTACTACACATTTACTAAAACGCACTGACCGATTCAAATGTGGAAACGAAAATACGGTGAACGATTGCCCCCGCGTTTTTCTGCGATTTGAGAATTTTAACGAGACCTACTCGAGCTACTTTTTCAAGCGTATCGCCCCACTTGTGAGAATTATTTCCATCCCTCGTTGTGCAAAAATTCTATGTGCGGAAATTTCCTATAAGAGAATTAGAAAGCTGAAGATCTCGACTAATAAAGATCAACGTATGAAGAAAAAGTAAAAAAAGAATATGTATATACAATAATAAGACAAATTTTCGATCGTGTCTCCAACTATTGTCTAAATAACAAGATCCCATTTGTCGAACCGATTAGTATCTCTTACTTATACATTTTACGTTGTTAACTTCGAACGATGCACGTTCAAACGTTCGTTTAAAAAAGATAGACAATTAGTAAATTCAATCTGAAATGAACATATTCGTAGGAAGATCGAATGAAAAGTGGGAATAAGAGAGAAAAAAAAAGGAATATGGGATTAAAAATAATATAAATTTTTGTTCGAGTCATTTACGGATTGATCGCTCGACGGAAGAACATTAATGTATTTATCGTGCACCAATCGTCGCTCAGCGGTTGCCGCAAACATCGTTGTAATTAAAAATATTCGTTTAACCAACCGTACGTGTAATTATCGCCGTCGAAATCGTGTATTCAACGGGTCGAAGCGTGTTGCGCAGAGTATAAAATGCAAAAGAGGGGAAGACCGACGGACGTTGGAACGAAATGTTGGTCCGAGAGTTGAGAGAGGGTTGTTGCAGCAAACATTCATTAAGATCTTTCCTGGTGCTGTTCTATAGCGATCGATAGAATGCAAAATATTTTTTGCTTGTTATTCGACAAGAAAATTGGGCGAAACTTTGTTGAATTATTTATACGTTTATAACATTTTTCGTTAGGATCTTTTTATCCAGACATTTTTTCTCGCTTTTGCCAGAAATATAAAAGTAAAGAAAGGATCCATCCAATTTCATGACGTTTCATAGTAAATTATTAGCAACGTACATACACATACACGTTTATATCTACGTACACGCATTCGGAAAAGTGTAAATAAGTATGTAATTGCATTATTTCATTATTTCTCGTTGATACAACGTTTTAATCCCAATCGGTCGTAACGAATATATGTTTCTTAGCGAATAGACAAAGATACAGAATAATTGCTGCGTAATAATTAACCAAAGGCACTTTTCTGTTTATAAATGCTTCCGTACTTTGTGATTCGATAATAACCAACAGCAGAATTTTCCGAAACAAAAGGATAGAAGATGAAGAGGCTTTTATAATAGCTTTCTTTCGTGATGCCGCATTTACTAGTACAGTGGTCCATTCTTACGATGATACTACACTGAATTCCCTATGGTTTGGTGGTAATTTGACCAGAGGCTTCGCGGAACAATAACGAGAGTTTTTAAATAATTCGTTGCCTTTTCAGGACCTTTGTGTTGGTACAAGCGGTAGTTAACTGCGATACAATAGGGTCCACCCCTTCTAGCTTTAGCTCCGTTACAAAGTCCTTAGGGTGTACGGGAACGTATACTATATTTGGAAGTTCATTTTGATAAATTAATAAAGCTGGCTACCCCTCAAGAATGATGTTTGCACGTCACTTGAAAATACGAAAATGGTTAATATGTATTTATTATCTACTCGGTCATTATCTTCTATAGAGAATATTATGAACGTTATACAATATATATATATATATATATATATATATATATATATATATATCTTCCGACATTATTACAATTCAGTTAATGAACTAACGATCAAGACAAATAATAACTCGAATAGTACACAAACCGTATGTACGAACATATGTATCTACATCTAATACAATGTATCATTTGTATCAACAACTACAAGCGTTAGATCCTTGTGCATCAAATCGTCTTCCAATTAACGTAATGGTCGAGACTAACAAATATTGTAAACTGCATGTATTCCTATTTTGCGCCGTATAACGATTATACGATATTTATTTTACTGATTTGCGATAAAATAAGGAAAAAAGTGTTATGGAATATGTGAAAATCGATAGGAAAAATGTTTTTGTCTACGTTTCTCTGTTATCTAGAATTACTGCTACTAATAAAAAATAAATAAATAAAACAGAAAGGGGAAAACAAAACAAAAAAATTATGCTGATTCATTATCGCTCGTCAAATTAATGTTTTTTTTATCTTAACTATGACGAAATATGCTACGTAATATGATCCATATTATTTCCTACCATATTTTTATACATGTCCAAGAAACTATTACGTTTCTTATAACTGTGCATGATACAAAAAATTCTCGGATTAACAGGACAAAAAGCGTTTACGTTTTACTTATTATGACATTCACTTATATTCTTGCATGTGTGTTATTTACTTGCTCAATTTCCTATGTTCATTTTACTTTCGGTAATCGTTATAATTACATATTCACGTTCGTTCAAAGTACTTAAGCGAAGTTCGAAGTAGATCATATTCGACGTTAAACTTAATTCCTCTACTAGTAAAGTAAAACTATACAGCTTATTAAAAGTTATGTTACTACATATTATACACTTTATTCTACAAGCCGTGCTAGTTCGGCAAGGATAACGATCGTTGCGTCGGTTACCGTTCATAATTAATTGTTTTACTTGAAAGAGAAGAAAACTCTGAATATATCTCTTGTATTTACCAACGAGAAATTATTTTACTTTTATCTCTTCTTTATTCCACCCAATTCGAAAATGCTGAAGACAAACATTTTGCTTACCTTCTCTCTCTCTCTCTCTCTCTCTCTCTCTCTCTCTCTCTATATATATATATATATATATATATATATATATATATATATATATAGTCTTTATCTTTCTCTTTAATTTGATCATCCTTTCTTTTTCTTTTCTTCTACTCTTCCTTCTTCACTTTCTATCTCTGTTCGGAACAGTAGATGGGTTCTTGGCGTACCAATTACGCTGGCAATTAGTTTAATAATCACCAGATTAATTAATATGCCACGCGACGGGCCAGAGGACGGAAGACAATGGTTCTCCAACGCGATCCGCCTTCCTGTCGCGTTTGCTCTGGCGTTATACTAAAAGAGATGAATAGAGAAAGAGAAAGAGAGAGAGAGACTCAGTGAACGAGTGAACGAATGAGTGAGAAGCTTCAAATCGTTTCTTCATTAAACGTAGATACTAATGCGACAAGAATATTGAGAGTCTTTTAAATTTAAAGAATTTTGATTTACTTCATTTCCTTAAAATGATATACTTTGATGCTTTGATATTGGAAGTTAACGTCGTACTGTACGATATTAAGGCCTCGTTATGTATACAACTGAGTTTAAATTGTCAACATACAAATAATGTTTTTGTTTCGGAAATAACCTTTACTTGAAAATACGTCGATCGATTGTACGTAGTATATAACACGTACGTAAATAAACACGTAATGATCGGCAGCTCGTTCACGGAAAGATTTCAAAACAAAATTAAGAAAAAAAATTAGTAATAATAATAAGATCCTTGATGTCGTGAGATCATGCGAGAAAACGCCCCGAGATAATTTAAGTTCGCTTTGCAAAAGTTCTTCAAACTTTTTCTTCGTAAACGTTTTCGAGTTTCACGATGGTAAAGGTAGATGTAAAAACGTAGAAAAATAATTAAGCATATATAATATATATGTATATACATACATATATATATATACATATATATTGCTGCTTGTGCGTCGAATTTTAAAAATAAGTTTAATATCGAAAAATAATTAAAATACGAAAGAAAATTACATTATCGTGATACGTAATAAGTTCGAATTTTACCTACATACACATATACGTATATCACGATGCAACAATAGCTTCACCTAAAGTTTCCTTCTTCGTTTCCTCTTTTTTTCTTCCCTTTTCGTTTTTCCATTATTCTCTCCCAGTTTACGCTTAGCCGGATCAAATACGAGCGCAACTATAGCGCAACGGGTAACCACTGTTAACGGTGTTATTTGTTCGCTAATTAATCGACCAATAAATTCGGCGAAAGGGAAAGAGCGACGGAGAACTCGTTGCTTTGACCGTTTGAGCTCTCTCTGTGTGTACGTTAGCTCTCGAGTGTCGACGTATAGTACGACGAAAAGCGATAGGTTACGAGAGAACTAGAGAGGGGGGTATGAGGGTAGGAGAGTGAGGGAAGGAGAATGAAAGAGAGAGAGAGAGAGAGAGAGAGAGAAAGAGAGAGAGAGAGGGTAGTAGAGTACGAGGGTAGCACGTTTATTCGTTCACTTGCCATCGTCGCGCGTTCCAACGATTTGCTTTCCATGCGTTCCTGCTTGATCCTAACCTTTCCCTCTTGATCTTCTTTTTTAGTTCGAATGCGATTGGAATCTCGTGTTCTCGTCGCCACGAGCCATTTTTTACAAACGAACCCATTCGTCGAATCCGCGATAGCTTATCACGATATCTCTCTCTTTCTTGTTTTGCGCTTTCCCTTGTGCATTCTCCACCTTCCCTTCCCTTCTCTTTTCTTCCCTTTTCATTCTCCCTTTCTCTCTCTCTCTTTCTCTCTCTTTCTCTCTCTCTTTCTCTTTCTCTTCCTTCCTCCCTCTCTCCGTTCTTCTTCACTGAATATTCCGATCGAGTAGAAGCGATCTCAACTTTTTTACGTTAACTCTAATGATAGCGTTTAATCGATGGCTGCGCGTTGAATACGAAAAATGTGGGACTCGATCGCGCCAGTCGATTCGTTCGCCCTTTTTTCGTTTTATTCGTGAGCTTTTACGAAGCAGTCAAATCAGCCGTGATTAAACCTTATCATTTATCTCGTCTTCGTACTATACGTATCCTTTATAAAGAAAAATGTGAAATTTCTTTGAAATTCCATTGGTAAAATAAGTTAATGAATAGAAATCGATAAATTACTGTCTTTCTCTCTCTCTCTCTCTCTCTCTCTTTTTCTCTCTCTCTCTTTCTCTCTTCAATAATTTCATTTTTATCTCTCTTCCTATATCGTATTTTTTTCTCCTTTTTTTTTCAAATGTTTCAAAATATATTCGAGCAAAATCAATTTCCAGAGTTTCAAGTTGTTCGTTTTCGAAGCGACGTGAACGCTTCAAGCGTCGTCAGTTCCGGTGAAAGACAAAAAGAGAAAGAAATAGAGGGAGGGAGGGGGAGAGAGAGAGAGAGAGAGAGAGGAAAAAAAAGAAAGAGAGAGAACGCGAATGCTTCGAGCGTCGTCAGCTTCAATAAGAGACAAAGAGAAAAAGAGAATAAGAGAAACAGAGAAAGAGAGAAAGAGAAAGAGAGAGAGAGAGAGAGATTTTATTGACGCAAATTGGCCGAAATTTCGTAATCGTTTGTTGAAAGGCTATGCTCGTATTCTACCAGTGCTGGTGCCTAGTGGTTTACGAGAGATGTGGGCGGGTCAGGAAGTCAAGTGGTCAGTCGCCATATCTTCTTCTTGTTTCTTGTTCTTACTAAGACGTCGCGGGACTCGTCAAGGGGACTCTTTAACGCCACGCTCACACTAAACCCTCTAATATGTACGCGTATTCCACTTACTCTTCCACCACACTACTATAAATGCGCGAGTATTATTTCTCCGCTTTGTCCTACGCAAGCACATTTTTTTAATTCAGCTAACCAGCTGCACGAGAAACGTTGTTAACGCTCGCGCATCTTATGGACGAAGAAGGACAATACTCTTCTTCTAACTTACTCGAAAACATAATAAAGCGAGATTCTTCTTAAAACTTTTTATCTACGTCGTCCTGGTTTAGAGAAAAGTAGATTTTTTTTTTTTCTTATTATTCTTCTTTGTTTCTCTCTTTATCTTCTTTCGAATTAATAAAAATAACATACAGAATATTGGATTCAATTTCATGATTTAACGCTGTTACTTGTTCTTACGTATTCACGTATGTTCGTTCGATGGATATTACAGATTTTTTCTTTTTTTTTTTCTTTTTTTTGTTAATAAAAATCGATAAAGAAAGAGAGAGATAAAAGAAAAAATATCATATAGCTTAATATTTGTTTTTTCATTCTTACGTCATCATGCTATGCGGCATGTTAATAGATCAGAGATTTTTGATAAAAATCAACGGACAGAAATAGAAAAAAAATAGAGATAGAGATCGAAGAAGGAATATCACATGTAATTTTTCTATTCTTATGTCATCACATCGACTATGTGACATGTTAATTAAAATTAATTATTCGAAAGTAGAAATTTATTCGGAAATCATACATTTTCTTCGATTCCGTTTCCACATTAATATTACCAAATGCATATATGCATGTTATACATTTCCTTTCCTAATAATTTATCGCAGACGTTAAATTGGTAATGAAGTAGCGCGTTCGTACATAGATTAAATTGTAATTTACGAGTAGAATACGTGCATGAAATTTGCGTCTATTGAAGTGTGAAGTTTACCCACTTTTCTCTTTTACTGTTTTGTTTTTGTATTTATATATTCAAGATAATATTAAAATTGAAACGAAAATTATAATTCATCAATTAATTGTATGTTTTAATTTCAATCGATTCGATATCATTATTCTTTCAATAAGTTAATTGCGTTATATCATAAAGTGAAATAGATAGAATTTAATTTAAGAAAAAAAAATAAACAAAATTCTTAAGTAATTTCTCTTTTACTCTTATTGGCTGACTGTAACAGTTTTTACGATTTAAAGTAAGTAGTATTCTACAAATCATTACTCCTCATTGATTTCAATAGAGATGTCGTTATCAAGGATAACAAGCGTTTATTGAAAGATAATTGATAAATAAAAATCGAACTAATAAATTGACATTCCTATTTTATTACGACTAGTTAAAGTGCAATTGATTATTTTGTCGTTTGTTATTAATTAAGAATTGAATATTTTTGTTTAAAGCCAACACATATATCCAGTTAGAAACAAATTAATTTTATGAATAGGATAAAAGATTACTTTAACTATTTTTGATACACTCCTATTCGTGTATAATTCAACGAATGCAAAAACATAAAGACACAAAGAAGACACATACATCGTATTTATCAAATGCATTATCTAATGAACTCTATGACGGAAACGTCAAAGAAATACGTCTAATTCATAGTATTTGTACGTATAAAAGAAAGAAGGAATATCAAGATAAATGCAGATTCTATTATCCGCAACAACCACGTATTTGAATTCTTTCAATATAAGACATCGCGAAGAAAAGAATCATACATTAAAGTAGACGACGTTAATTATCTCGACTAACATCGAGATATTCTAATTGAAAAGTTTGTTGTCGCACAAAGAGTCATTTTTCAGTTTTACGTAATAAAATATTGCACGGCTTAATACACAGGTTAATACACGCAATATCGAAATAGGAAAAAATATATATTCATACACTGTAATTTCATCGAAATGAACGAGCAATCATCGAAGAAATTCGTTCAGATGGAAAAAGGGGAGAGAGAAAAAGAAAAGAGAAAAAAAAAGAGGACAAAGGGAAGGAAAAATGAAAATGACCAAATGGTCGAGTGAAATCGTAATCGAGTAGACGAGTAATAGAAAGGTAATGAAAGAGTGCGATAAGAATGAAGGGAACAGTGGAAAGTGGTTGATGAAAAGGTAAAAGAATGATCTAAGAAAAGAGAGAAGTAGCAAGGGATGAGCTCGTTCGATAATTGGTTCTCAAAGTAGCCCTTTCTCTTCTCTATCTCTTTCTTACCTTCTATCATCGGTCATGGTATTCCAGCCACGGGCTATGCATTAATTCGGGAACGATCCCGCGGGAGGAATAAGGAATGCTGTTATAAGCAAGGAGCACGTTGCAACCAGCTCTATCTCTTTCATTCCCTCTTTCTCCTCTTCCTCATACCCTTATCCTTCTACGGATAATTGCTTACGAGTTTACCCACTGTCTAGATCTCATCAGGCCTCTTCTACCTTCCTTTCTTCCCTACCAGATTCTCTCTCTCTCTCTCTCTCTCTCTCCTCACACTCTCTATCTATCGTACTCTCGGCCTCGTTTCTCGTCCTACGTGCTGCCAACGACAACACGTGGCTACTACTATCACGCGTCCACCCTGTTTTGCAGATGCAGCTGCGACCCGCGATGCAGATGCAGATGCCCCAAGGGACTCTCGAGAAATTGGCTCCTACTATCGGAGAGGCTCTAATGTCTTACGCAATAATTAATTCCGATATTCTAGAACAACTGTAAAACAACGCTATAGAAAAAACCAACGAAGTTAAGGTTTGCATGTAATTCGTTCATTTCCTACTCGTTTCATCTTGAATTTTAATTTGACTTTGAAATTCGTTCGTTCGTTCGTTCGTTCGTTCGTTCGTTCGTTCTTTCTTTCGTTCGTTCATTCGTTCGTTCCTTCCTTCCTTCCTTTCTTCCTTCCTTTCTTCCTTCTTTCTAGACAAAGAAAAACGTCAAATTAATCTAGGCTACTTATAAAGACGACTCCGGTCAACTTTCATCATCGCTTTGTCGGCAACGTTTATTTCGAAATAAATAGAAATATTGAAGCTTTTCCTTACAACGTTGTTTATCGCGAAAGTTGAAAATTTTTGAGTCTCTGTCACGATAGAGTACACTCACTATTATTGTCCTAGCGAAGATAATCAATGCCTGGCATCCCTCCTTCGGTCCATTACGAAATTGCTTTTCTCTTCTCTTAGTTATCACCGAGCTACGCGGGACACGAAACTTTCAGGTACCGACCGCATGAGCAAAGATTAAAAATATGAAAAACGGTTCTTCGTATATGTACACACAGAAACGTTCTTGGCAAAAAAAAAAAAAAAAAGAAAAGAAAAATAAAAAAAGAATTTCCATTTTAACATCGATGTTAAAATATTTCATTTTATAATTCTTCGCTGTGTAAATTTCATAATTAATCGTATTATAAGATTACTATAACTCTTTATGCGAATGTACATTTTAGTAATATATGGAGGAAATTAACATGGACTTCCTATAGTTGTTTTTTCGAGTTATATCCGAAAGAAAAGATTTCATTTGTTTTTGTCATTATTATATTTTTTGTTTGTTTGCTTTTTTTTTCTTTTTTTCATTTCGATTTCGTTTATTTGTTTCGGTTATATGTATTTCTTTGGAGTTACATATATTTCTTTTCGCAGTCGAGTACAATTGCTAGTTGCTATGGAATGACAGTGTGGGAGGACTACTGTAATCACGACAATGGAGAAACAACCGTATCCGTTGTTCGTCGTTTCGTATAACGAGGTAGCTGATGATAGCGGCCGTTACTATAGGACAGAAAAAAAGTTAAAAGTGGGAAGTGCGAGGGCGAAAAAGATAAGAGACCTACGAGATGGAAGATGGAGGAGAAGTTGTTAATGCGTTCAAATTAGTTCATTAATAATGCCAGAGTTTGCGATCGTAGCGTAATCGTACATTTGGAATATTTTCAAATATCGGCTGTTTGCATCAGAAACGTATTAGTGCAGTACAAAACTGACATTATCATTTTCAATAGTCTCTCTCACAACGTTCTCGAGTGTAATACAAAAACTCGCAGTAATTCCTAAGAGATATATCTCGACATAAGATATAAATAATGTATTTTAGTACTATCACGTAGCTAAATAAAGATAAGGATTCCAAATTAATCAAATATCGTCGATTCATTTAGAAAAAGCTTTCCGATATACACAAACGATTTAACAAGAAAAAGAACAAGAACAAGAACAAGAACGTTCGTTCGATCTATATTTCATTTCTTCTCGAGACCTTTGTAAAATGTTTTTAGCATGGCCACTGACGACCAGTCCGTCATTTTTAATTATGTTTTCTAACCTTTTGTTCTACCTGTCTCTCCAACGGTCCCTGAACCGTCATCGGTAGGATAATGAAGTCCCATTGGTACAACCCGAATACACAATTAGTGCTTGTAATGTTGCCTCTGAAAGCAGGCGAACGAGACGATGGCGTTCTCCCTCTCAATATTCAAAACGAGAACCAACCGCGACGCAATTGTCCCTATATCTCCTTCTAACCCTACTATAACCCTGTACCTAACTGTATCGCAGAGTCCCCGAGTGCCATTCAGTCATCGAGTTTCCGTCGTTTTCAAATCGTTCCTTCTCTTTCATTTCTCTTCTTCCACTTCTCTCTCTCTCTCTCTCTCTCTCTCTCTCTCTCTCTCTCTCTCTCTCTCTCTCTCTCTCTCTCTCTCTCTCTCTCTCTCTCTCCCTCACGTTCGAAGATTATCCTCTGATGCACGCGAAGATTTTTCTGAGAGAGGATATATAAAGAGATAAGCGATTTAACCACTTAATTCACTCGGTGTCCCTTTTTCTCGTTCTCTCTCTTTCTTTCTTTTTCATTCTTTTCCTCCCTTCCTTTTTTCTTTCCCACACACTTACGCGTTGTACGGAAGAATTATATCACGTCCGTGCCTTTTGGTTACGTTCGTTTTACCAAGAATGGCCTTTTATCGCCACAGAAATGTATGGCTGATGTATTTATGAGATCGGATAAAACGGATTTTTTATGGGAGCTGGATGTCCGTTTAAAGAATTTCTTGGAACGTTAGGGGAACGGTTATCGATATGCGATTATTTTACTGCCTCGTTTTCTTTTTCTTTTTTAATAGTGTTATTAGAAGATTAATATGATTTATTATCGTAATGTAAGCTGGTACACGTACGAGTCGATGTAATAAAAAATTTTCATTTTTCTCCGTGATTGAAAAACAATAATCGCAAATTGTTAGATGCAATGTCGATATACGTATATCTTATAAAATTTAAGACGGGAGAAAAAGAGAATGGAAAATAGAGAGAAAAAAGTGGAAGAGAGAGAGAAAAATTTCTATTCCCATAGAATGGACTCTTCGATTCTACGAAAGGCTGAAAGTGTCGCTACTCAAGAAATCTAAAGTACTAAATCTAGATTCGATCTTTGCGTTAAGGACGAGACTCTCGATGCAGAAGGTTTTCTATGTCCGTGAAGAGGATATCAAGAGCCTCGATAGCTATCTCTGATTCATCACTTTTCAAATCGACCTCTCTCTCTGACTTCTTTTTTTTTGCTTCCCTCGACATTTTTCCTAGACCAATCGCGAATAAAGTGAAATCGATCGTATGAAACTTTGAAATCCATTCGGAAAATGAATTCGAATTCGACATGAGAAAATATCGCGTATTTGAACGGTATCATTTTGGTAGAATTTTTAATCTCGACTTTATGATATAATACTCGCGTTTTCTTTTTTTATTTATTTGTTTTCTTTTTTTTTTCTGTGAAATCGTATTGCCGGAAGATAGAAAACTTTGGTCGAAACTTCTTTCCAAGCAAACTGAGTCGCGAAACTTTTGTGTACGTGAGAGTGCAATTAAAAGAGATTTCGCGAGTGCTTTCGAAAAGCGACGTTCTACTAACTTGTCGAAAGAATACATCTTTGTAATTATGTTATACATATTAATATAACCATGAGATGTGTTTCATTATGATGTACCTAATAAATCCAATCTCTTTTTGAACATTACTTATTCAGATAGTAATAATCAACACTTATTATTGTATAAAAGATATGTATCCAATTATTGAGCGAATTATCTATATTGTTTTTTCATTACTATTTCTTAGTCTATATTTTTATTCATTACTACAGAAACAACGTAAATCTATTTTCCTGAAAACTTTTTATTTCGGCATTATATCTAATTACATACATTCGTACGTATCTCAGATCAAAATTGAAAAGCTAAAATTTCATAAAAACATTTTCTTCTAAAAATAGAGTCGTAAACATAAAAGACAAAACAATGAGAGATGATAAATGTTATTTCAAATAACAATCGTGCCATTTAAATTGGATTAACTATTTTGAAGTATTTGTGAAACAATGTGGAGATTATGTGAGAAAAGACGAGACGTAAGTAACGAGTCTTGAGATCAAACAATAGAAGTAAAAAAATTAAAAAAACGAAAGAAAGAGAAAGAGAAAGAGAGAGAGAGAGAGAGACGTGGACAAAGAGATCGATCGATCTATCTTAATCGAAACTTGAGATTACTTATAGTCTCGAAAGTATTCGTCAAGTCTCTAAGACGATTTTTTTCTCTCGTAATAAAGGCAACGACCCCCACATTCAGGCTGGAATAATTGGCATTAATGAATCGGGTTGAAACCAGCACGGATCTTATAAACTAACGAGCTCAACCGCGACAGGGACCGAAAGGGTAAAAGAGAGAAAGAGAAAGAGAAGAAAAAAGAGACAACGACGAAGTGGCCATGGTATTGTCCCACGACTTTGACTCGACGTTAACGAGCGCGTACAAACATTGGACCAGGGAGCGCGCTTTAACCTTTAAAATTTCTTTTCTTTTTCTTTTTCTTTTTCTTTTTCTTTTTCTTCTTCTTCTTCGCCATTTCTTCCCGTCTCTCGAGATGGTTCTCTTGTCTTCTTTCCGTTTCTTTTTCCTTCTTTTTCTTTATTTTTTTTTTTTTTTCTTTCTTACCGACACGATCCGGGCTCTCATTTAGATTTCTTATGTTAGACAAAAGTAAATCGTTTGGAAAGCTTATCAATTATCTCAATTATGCAATCCCAGGACAATAAATTAAATTTCTGGCATACGCCCCTCTATCACATGTATGTATATATACTAAACTAAATGAAACATACCAATGTAAACTTTTTCAATAAAGGATTCCTATTGTTTTCCCGTTTTCCATCCAGTCCTCGCTCGTTCGATTTTAAAAAGCAACGTGACCACTTTGTTTCTCTGATTTGTTCAACGTACTTTGCAAAAAGAAATTACTTTTTATTATCGTACGAACAAACACATTATGATCCATTCGAATAATTTCTATTGATTAAACGATATCATTGAGAGGATCAAAACGTTTACTTCTTTTCGCTTGTAAGGGAATAAGAAAAGAAAGGACTAAATAAATAAATAAATAAATAAATAAATAAATAAATAAATAAATAAATAAATAAGAAAAACTATAAATGAGCCATTTCATGGTAATATTTATTTCATGTCAGAAAAATGATGGATAGTTAAGATTTTCATGACTCCACTTTTTAAAAGGAATGAGGGATAAGGGATAAAGAGACGCTCGATGGAACGGCCAAGTTAGATAGCGAATCGAACTAACAATGTCGATCAATGAAAAAGCTCTTGCTTTACGCTTCATTGTCCGCGGATTCATCGATGACAAATTACAAATTGTCGATTGTATGGGCAGACCTAGAGAGAGGGAGGTTCGATCGGTGGGTCAGAAAGTAGCAGAGCAGATTTCTGGAGGGTCGTTTGCTGTCCCTCAATGAAATCAATCTTGTTCTTTCACGTAAAAATTAAAAATAACGTACGGGATACGACGCGTAAAAACGAACATAGTTTATTCAACGAACACCATTAATAACCGATGATACGCGTATTCGTTCTGATAATTAAAAAATAAATCGAAGAATAATAATCGTGTTGTTATCTCCTCTTTGATTACTTTTTTATCGCGATATCTTCGCGACGACGGATGATAACAATTTTCTCTGTTGTTTCTTTTCCTTTTTTTTCTTTCTTTGTTTCTCTTCTCTTTTCTTTCCTTCTTTTTTTTTTTAATTATTTTTTATCGCAATTGAAATCTTTCTTTTTCTTTTTATCTGCTTATAAAACTCGTTTCTTCATATGCGAACTTTAAATATAAATTTGCTGTAGAAAACGATGATCCTCGATGAAGAGAGATAAATAGAAGCGCATATGTCGGTGCATCGAGCTTTCGAAAAGTATCATTAACGCATCGACGATCGAGGTCAAAAGCTTGCGTACATGTCACGCGTGTTCGCGCAAGCGCGTACTTACGAATATACGCGTTCACGCGCGTTCACGCTACCGTGTGTTTTGTAACGTGTATACGCCCTGTGTAAGAGAATAAATCGGATCGAATGCACGCGGGTTTCATATCTTTTTCTATCTGTCATCAACAGATCTACGGTTCGAGCAACGTAAATATAATACGTAGGATTTTATTGACTGAATGATCCGATGACGATTTGTCTCAGTCAATATTATTTTAATGAAAATATTTTTGAAAGGTTCGTACCGATTCTCCTTTATCGTCGATGAAACTACAAAATTGTAGTGAATCGATAAATATAAATATATAAACTATAAACATTTGGTCAAAGTCATCGGTTCAAAATTAAAATTCGCTTTTTTTTTTTTTTTTATTACTTCTCTCTGTACATACGCGTACATATATAAAGATACATATATAAACGAACTTTTTGAACGATCCAAAACTTTGAATATCTAGATACTTAAAAGAATTATACAAAAAATTATACAACAAATTATGTAACATATTATAAACCAAGAAAGTTACGGAATAAAAGTCAAGAAAATAGTATTACAGATTGATTTACCTTCGATCAATATTAAGACGGAATAGCTGCAAAGTTCCTCGAAGATAACTCCTAAGCGGATAGATTTACAAAGAGAAAGACAGAGAGACAGAGAGAGAAAGAGAGGAAGAGAAAGAGAAAGAGGAGATAGGAGAAAGCGACAGAGAGCGAGCGAGAGCGAGAGAGAGAGAGAGAGTGAGAGTGAGAGATCGGGGAAACTCGTTGAAGGCAAATGGTCGGATTAACGTCAGCCATCGTTCATGCCAGTTTCCCGAAACGCGGTGCGCGGTAAACGTGACAACGATCTGAAGAGGCCTTAAAGGTCGACCCAACAAACACGAGATCGACAGTCGAAAGTGGTCCTTCAACGAGACGGACCTCTCCGCGCTTCCTCGTTTTCTCTATTGTTTCTGCGAACGACATCAAGCACGCGTCCGCGAATAATAAATTCGTCCTGTCGAGTTTCATTCCTCTCTTCCTTCGTCCTCTTTCTCTCTCTCTCTCTCTCTCTCTGGCTCTCTTTATCTCTGTCTATCTCTATACCTCTTCCTCTCTCTCTCTCTCTCTCTCTCTATATATATATATATATATATATATATATATATGTATATGTCAACAATACGAGACGATAAGAGTCGGTCAGCAATGAACAGAGAAAGGAACGCACAAAACAAAGAGAGGAACAAAAAATTCCAAAAGAGAATATTTTTATTATCTCCGATTATTATTGATCATCGCCAACAATGCGTATTATATCGGGACACGTTTTCCTTGATTTTCCTCTTTTATTTCTATTTTTTTTTTTTTTTACCACGTCAAGTTTATCGACTATGAGATAGAAATTCTTCTGACGGTCATTAGACGGATAAAGTTCTCACGTTCGAATATTTCAATAATAATATAAGCTTCTATATCGAGGTTTAAAACTTTTTTACGATATTGATTGTACGATATCGAGAAATGAAAATGTCTGTAATCGGTGCTACACATAAAAGTAATTAATGTTAGCATAAACAATCATTCCATTCGATATTTCTCATAAAATTTGAACGATACTTCCAGGGAAATAATTAACTGCGTTTATACGAATCACTCTCGATTATAAATTATATTCTTAAATAGATATATTTTTAATGTGCAACGAAATATATATTTCTTTATACGTGAATTATATCGTTCTATGTACATTACGTATGTACCATGAAAAATATCAGAAATTCTTTCTGATACGGATACTTTCGTCGAATTTACGTATCAAAATGTTTAACCATATTTCCTGACCATCTTTCTCTCTCTCTCTCTCTCTATATATGTTAATATTTCGGTTATAGAGATAGGAGAGTAAAGTTTCGTTGTGGTATCTAGCACAGCATGGACCAACATAAACAAACACGAACGTGAGTCCCTCTTGTAGCGTGTTTTCTTGTCATTTCGCAAAAGTTCACTAGACGACAGCTAATTTACATAACACGGACGTGCAATAATCCGCATAACTTATAGAAGTTTACATTGAGAAGGTAACGCGTCCCACGTGGCACGAATGCGAACTATCGAATTCGACTGATTTTACAGACTTGCGTTTAAACACTTACCATAATACTGAGGTTAATCAATATGGGGGGAACGAAGAAAAGTAGGAGGGAGTGAATTATCTCGAGCACGAATTGTACGACAATGGCTACTCAAAACGTTCTTAGATATAATACGTCGATATATACGTACGTATATGTAAACATAAACATAGATAACAATGAAAGAAAGAGAGAGAGAGAGAGGGGGAGAGAGAAAGAAAGAAAGAAGAATTAATGAGTAAATTACTTTATAGAAAAATATAATTACGTGATCCATTAATAGAAACAAAGGTATCGACGCAAATAACGAATGTAATTATGTAAGAGGGTAAAAAGTAATTATGGTGCGCGGGCAATTGATCTCATGAACGATAAATGAACGAGTCAAACGAAATCTTGAATGACAATAAAAACATATATATATATATACACACACACACACAACTTCCATGCGTGCCTTCTGTCTCTCTTCTCTTTCTCTTTCTTTCCCCTTCTCTTGTTTCCTCTATTCTCAGCATATAACTCAACATTAATTTCAGTATCGGTCTGTACGCAGCTATTATGAGTCCTATTGTTAGTCCTAACTATTGTCACAGAGCTACTCGCGTGCAACCGCGATGTTACTACCTCAGTACATTGTACATTTGATTGTAGCGTAATATAAGCTTGTATGGAATTAATAGTAGAGAAAGAGATAGACAAATTTGATATATACAGATACATACGTGTATCTTAAATTATATAACAAGACCTAATTTCGAGAAATTGTTGAAAGCTAATAAAATGAAAAATATTTAAAAGGAATAGAAAAAAATATATATATATATTCATGTTAACACTGTTGATCAAATTTTTATTTAATTTTATTACAAAGGAAAAATAAAGAAGAATCAACGACCTCAACGATTCATATTCGAAAGAACGTCAAGAAGAAAAAAATCAAAGCACAGCAAAGCAATGAAAAGAATCATAGAAATAGCCGAAGGCGATTCGATATAGGAGAAGACGTTATCCATCTTATTGCCGTAGCGTATCTGAGCATTTCCCTTATTCTTACGTGTTTACGTATGAAAATGATGCACTCGAGGAAATAGAAGCCAGGAAATATCGCGAAACGCGCGGCGAAATGGGCTACGAAAGGGAGTGAAATGGAGGTGATGGGGGTTTGGTGACAGGTAGGGAAATGGGCGCGCGCACGTTGAGACAGATCGCATCTTGGCTAGGATTACCCTTTCTCTCTCTCTCTCTTTCTCTTTCTCTCTCCTCCTCTTCCATCATCTCTCTCTCCCCCACTCCTCCCGGTCTTTCTCTCTCTCTCTCTCTCTCCCTCTCTCTATCTGTCTGTCGGCCTGTCTGTCTTCTCAGAGCCACATTTCGAAGCTGGGCTCCAGATCATCATACATATGTGTGCATACATTCGTTATCACGGTATTGTCGCGCATCGCTATAATCCACGCATAGTCACGAACGCTTTGCATGCGAAGTCTACCTACGGATGGATAATAGATTGCACGCGGCATGTGATATTTTCTCTTACTATAGTTCTATCTTCCAGTCTATCTTCTTCAGATAAACTTAGCTCTTGGATCGTAGGTCTCGATCAGATCCTGTTCATACGAGATGAAATACGTGTAACGCTCGGTGAGTTGGTGAAAAACAGAAACAAAAAAGAAAGAGAAAAAAGTATTATCTATTATATCATGCTTGCGAAACGTTTCAACCGGTGGAACCTACATACATACATGCATATGTTCACGGATGGCTATTCGCTGTACCGTATCTCCTTCGAATGATCGCGGACGAGAATTCGAACATAAACAGTAGCGAGTCAAAGCTTGTTTCCCGGATGGAACAGATATAATATTTGTATATGCGAACGTTGATATTTAAGTTCTATTGAAATAGTACTCGAAACTCTTGTTCCCGTAGATATATTTACCTACTCGGAGGATATAGCCGCTACAATAAATGGGATATTGCAGGCACCGTAATCTTCGGATAACCTTAATAATATCAATATTTACGTATGGAACGTGAAAATCGTTTATACAAATTGAAATTATTATTAATAATCGTGTATTATACAAACCTTTTACTAACATCCCATTCGTTCACGTATATAGAACAACGAGACTATTTTAAAGCTGTAATTCGTTAATTAACATAATACGGAGGTTTGAATAAGCTCGTCAATTATTTTATATTGGATTTATGTTAATCGATTTGTGTTAATCAATTTATTTTATTTCAACTGGAGAATTATGACGTGCGGTCGACGTCGGTCGAATGTTGGATTTACTCGTGCGCAATATGACTGCTTCGTTAATGGAATTCATTTTATTCTTATCTACGAAAGATAAAATTTACATTCATTTCCTTTTTGTTTTATTATTCTTTAATACGACACTTGTCTATATATCCTTCGCGTTTTTATTTCAATGATTAATATATCGATCTGCAAGTCCGACGCATACGTTCGTTCTTCCATATAACGTCTATCTTGGATATTCGCATAGAGTTTCGCGTGCTATAGAGGCTGCACGCAAGTGAAGTCACTTGAACTTCAATCCGTGCAATGCGAGGCTAGATTTTTCTCGTTAAAAGTATCAACGTAGTGCGAGATGGAAATTTGTACATTTTTTAGAATCTCACGCTCCAAAAAACGCAACGAATATACGCACTGGAAAGAAGTCTTTCAATGAGAAATCGTTGAAAACTATTTCAAATCGATTTAACAATAGCAAAAAAAAAAGAAGTTCTCTAGCGAAACTCTAACTCTAACAAAAGTTTATAAAATTCTTCATAGAAACAATCAAGATAAAATCTATGAAATAAGAAGAAACAGGGTTGTCAAGCAAAAAAAAAAAGGAATAATCGAAAAGTCACGCAAACGGCTCGATCAATTGCAATTGAAACATAAACAAAGTGTAGTAGAATCGAGCGCAAAGGGTCGATCGCCGTGTAACCGTTGCTTTTTCGTACACGCTCCGCTATCAAGGATAATATCAATCCGATAAGGGATAAATTCGCGGGTAGAATCACAAAGGGAGCGCTACGGAAATCGTGGAGCAGATCACTGATACGAAATTAATGGTCCTCATCCATGAATATTCTACGCGTACTTGTACGTGTAGAGCGAGAGCGAGAGTGAGAGAGTGAGAGAGTGAGAGAGAGAGAGTGAGAGAGAGAGAGAGAGAGAGAGAGAAAGAGATTGCAGAGAACGTATATGGAGAATTCGGAGGCGTTGCATAGGGCTTATGTGTGTGGATGATATTCTAATGGGCGGTAGTCCGAGCAGGCCTCTCTCGCGCATTTAGTCGAATGGGGTAAAACTGCGGTTATTTGCGGTGCACTTCAATCGAATTGGCTGCCGTTTGCATAATCGCCTCCCGGTTTCGCGTACACGACGGCGGCATTCGTCAGCGTTCATGCAACTTTTCTCACGATCACTGCCCGCAGATTTTTCCATTTCTATCTCTTTTCTTTCTCTCTCTCTTTCTCTCTCTTCGTTTCTCTTTTTCTTCAACAGTCGATAAAAAGAACGTTTTCCCACACTTTTTCTCTTTTAAACGTCAGAGAGACAACTATTTAACAGTCTATCGCCTTCGTCGGTTTCCATTCTTTTCTTCCTTACAATAGTGTATTGTCTACAATTTATGAATATTCGTTCGATTCTCAGAATTGAAGGCGCTCTACAAAAATCTATGTTGATTACACGGTTTCGACTTTTTCATTTCTATCAATTCAATAAATTCGTTCAACAATTTGTAAAGTTGCGTTTTGCAATGTACCTACGCGTTAAAAAATTATTTCAACTACCGTTCTACTTGAAATTTACGATTGGTTATGATTTTCTGGATTTATTAGTACTTTGAAGAGAATGGATGAACCAATTAATAAATTAACATGATATAATTATTTTTTTTACGCTCTCTATTTTCCTCACGAACTCCCTCCGATACTGCCTTTTTTAATTAGAGGGAATGTGTTACAATATATTATTAACTTCCGAGCGTGTGCTTTTGAAATTGATCGAATCGTTATGTTCGCATGAATGACGTAATAAAGATATAGAATTTTAATTGTATAAGATAAGTTCGAATAATTTTGTTATATTTCACATTGTTACAGTTACAGATGTAAATAAATATTTAACACGATTATTCCATCGATTTCGCATCGTAAAGCTCGGAAAACATTAATTCTGGAAAAGTAAGAAAAAGTTTGGGTTACGTCTGAGTAGGATGTAATGGAGTGTGGCAAAGACGAATGTAAATGGTCTTTGAAGATAAAAAGAGTCAAAGAGAAGAGAAAACGAAGGAGAAAAGGGGAAAAAAGAAAGAAATGAAAGAAGAAGAGGAGGAGAAGTAAAAGGAGGAGGAGAAGAAGAGGAAGAAGTAGAAGAAGAAGATGGAAAAGAAGGATGAGAAGACGAAGGTAAAAGAAAGAGTGGGAGGGAACTTGGGATCGCCTCGACGAGATTAAAGTCGTCTCACCTGTCGTCGGTGAGGAGTAGAGTAGCACCGCCAGTAGTACCAGCTGCATTTTAGTCAGACACTTTCCGCACCTGGAGCACGATTCACCTACCGAAGTGGCGGCCCACTTGCGCACCTGCACCCTCGAGTGGTTCATCGTTCACTTGACATTTGTCCGGAGAAAAATCTACGGCGCTTTCGCGCGGACCGATTGTCTTTCAAAGAGAAAAAAAAAAAAGAAGAAGAAGAAGAAGCTGACCTCGGAGCACCGTTTCTCTTCTTTCGTAATTTATAATCCAAGTAGTAATTGAACTTATTGGATTCTTTATTAAGGTTTTCCCTCTTCTGTAATTTTACCTAGGACGATGAAACTCCTAGGATTTGCAATTTTAACTTTTCTATTACGGCCACTTTTCTCTCTCTTTGCTTTTTTTATTTTTACTTTCTTCCCTGAAAGAGGAGATCTTTATGACATCCCGACGTAATTTCTAATCTTCCTTGTTAATTGAAACTACTTAATTTTCCATCACAGCTGTCCCTCCTACAAAAACTCTTATACACGCTCGTGTATTTTTACCCCCTACAACGATTGCAAAATTCCTTTTCTTTTTCTCCTTTTTCTTCTTTCTCTTTTTACTGCGAAAATCTTCGTTTTCTCGTTGTAATGGTTGCTAAAATTGAAACTGGACTTTTCTTTGTCGCTTGTTCTCGATCGTTCTCTTTTTCCCTCTCTTTCCCTTGTTTCTTTCGGTAATCCTCTCTTTTGCTCTCTTTGTCCTTAAGACGCTAATTAGCACAAATTAATTATTCCTGCCATCGGAAACGCTAACGCTACTTATCAAACTTTTCTCGGTTTCTCTTTCGAAATGTATTCACTACTGTTAAACCATGATACGAATGTTTCCCAGTAGATTTGCGGTTTGAAGTACGTTTGCGAATACTTATGGAGTTTCCTTCGTTGATTCTCTCTACAGAGCTCGCCGTTTCTGTCCAAGTATCGTTCTACTTATTCGTTCGTCTGATCCAATTATTGGATACTCGTCTTCCCAACTTACTCTTACATTCTTTTCATTTTGTTGTCCACTCGAATCATCATACGCTCTATAATTCAAATTCCTCCTTTCACAGAAAACTTCTTTTTTTTTTAATTATTCGCACGCGATAATCAAACATGCACTAATCACTCGAGCATATCTTCTTCCGTAATCTGCAATCTTCACTTCGTATCGATGAGCCAAACGAGAAATAGCGAAACGAAATTCCAACAACATTTTTGAATGCTAGAAAGAGAAAGAAACAGAGAGAGAAACGTGGGTATTTCAACGAAATTTTCCCACGTGCCACTTCCTCACTTAACCACGTGGCTATAATATTCATTCACGATGTTAGTCACTTTTAATGATATTACATCGACTTCACCTCTCACTTATTTTTCTCCTTCGATATTTTTCGTTTTATCACGTCTTCGTCATATTCTCTTCGGTCTCTCACTTGTAAGAATCAAGAAACACCCGATCCATCGTTTGAATCTTCTTTCTGTCGTAAACATTCACATCACAAGTAACACATTATCATCTCCAAAGAGTCTCCAAAGAAGTTATCTTTGTATAAAATGAATTATTATAATATTCGTAAAGAGAAAAATTATAATATTCGAAAGATCGTTGAAAATTTGATGAAATCTTCACGTATGATTAATTTCCGTAAGAGAAATATGGAATCATCGATTGACACATAGCAAGTGAAAAATTTTGACACATAGCAAGGAACCTTTTCCATCGGCAGTTCGTAGTTAACAGAAAGCCTTGGCGGGAGCTCTACGACGAATAAGGTACTACTCCCACACGCGCATGCTCTTCCATTCTTTGGATCATCGTCCACCACCAACTTCTCTTGCTTTCTCCCTCTCTGTCCCACCCCTCTCTCTCTCTCTTTATTCCCCTCTCCCTTTTCCTATGATCCTTGTGAAGAGTACTTTCGCTCTCGCTCCGTTCTACACAGCTCACGTCTCTCGATCTGTTTTCTTTTCGTTCGCTTCTATTCGTCTCGATATTACCCCTACCACCAACATCGTACGGAGAACTGCACGTGGACGTAATGCAACTGAGGGTTGGAACGATCCATAAATCAATTAATTCGTTTAATAAACCGAAGTATCGTCACTCTGTGACTAGCAATTTTTCGTAAGATTCCCTCTCATATTTCAACTTACACTCATTTTCTCTTATATTCTCTCTATTGCTACCTACCTCCTCCTCTTTTCTCTCTCTCTCTCTCTCTCTCTCTCTCTTGAATTTTTCCATTTGAATTTTTTCGTTTACATACGGAGAAATTGATCTTTTTATTTTGTTTGCGATTCTCTCTTTGTTTTGATTGAATCTTTTTAAAAAATAGTATAGGAAGAAAAATATCATGTTTCTCTCTATATCGTGTATGGGGTCGAAATGAAAACAGAAAATGTAATGAAAAGTTTAACGATTTATTTCAAAATCATTTATTATTGTTTATAAAATTTCTACGATGGCAGAAAGTTTAATATGAAAAAAATTATAATGTAGAAATAGAGATGCATTTCACAAATGAAATGTTCGGAAAGAAAGGCTTATACGATAACGAGATTAAATAGGGCGAACGGAAAATGTGGTTACTATCAGGAAAGGTTGAAGCTTATTAATGGATCAAGTCCTTAATCGGAATCGAATCGGTCTATGCGTTGAAAATTACCGTTACGAACGATCACGAAATAACGGATAATGGAATATTCTTTTACGTGTAAATGAACGTTTGGAGCATTCAAGTAAATTACATTGAATAGATTATTTCTTGAGAAATTTTTGTAATGCATGAAAAGAGAGAGAGAGAGAGAGAGAAAGAGAAAAAATAACTTTCGCAGAAATGCTTCTAACAGTAGGTATCGTATATTGCCTGTAGAACGAACGACGAAATGTAATTCTCGAGTACAATGGTAACGGTGGAAGCACGTTCGTTAATATTTGCAGGTATAGAGGTGGGATGATAATTCATACAGTGAATACAATTGGTGTATTATGTTTCAATATGTGAGCTGACCGATATTGCGATCGAACGTGACCACGTAAAAATGGGGTTACATTTATTTGTCTCGTGTTAGTGTAAAGATGAGAGCTAATTCAATTATAACGGGGGCCTATTCATCGTTCGTTTACGTTTACTACCAGGGTCTAATTTTCCCAAAACGAGTTTTCGCGTAGTTTAATTCGATTGTGGACGTAGAACCAAACATCGATTAAACTAATCGACCCCAATAAGCTTAAACTCGTAAAACCACTTCCCCGTGCATATTCAAGATTAAATGAAATCGAGTAGAAAATTTAGTAGTAGGTAGACCGTATTCGTTTGCAGGAGTATATTATTTTTTAGATTTTATTAGCTTAACAAGATATATGCAGGATAAGTTTTTTGAATAGAGACACCTAAATATCTCTGAAGCAACGTACTATCAAAAAGAAAGTTTAAAACAAAAGTTGTATATTCATATATGATTTTACTCTTTCTCGTTACTTTAAATTTGCGATCGAGTTTATCATATTTACTTTCGAGATGATAATCGTTAAATAGATTCGATTTTTCTTCAAAATGTGTGCTTATTTAACTTTAAAATTTTTCATTCGACTGACCCTTCGAAAGTGAACTTACCACATCATTTTTCGAAATACCCTGTTAAAATCGTTATTATCGTAATGTCTCAAGGTAAGTGTTATCGCGTTGAGAAGGTCTTAAGGTCCGTTAAGAGCTCATTTGTCTTTGGAACTCATCTTTCCGGTTCTCTTCTCTCGTATCTAGCGAAAACTCATTTATACCGAAACGACCCTTGTCTACCACAAAATGGTCCTTGAAAACATCTTCAAATTCGAGAATTGATTTGCCATCCCTTCTCAATCCTTATACCCACGCTTTCTATTTCCTCATTTTATCTATTATCGAAAAGTCGATCTTCGTTAGATCCCTTTATGATCCAGTTTAATCTGAAAATCCTGTTAATGTATCACGCAGAAGAAATCAATCTGCGTTATCTTCGCACGAATTATTTTTTCTGACCGAACTGACTGATCTTGACGTTAATAAAAAAAAATGATAAAGTTAACTCGACGTTGTTTTTTCTTTTTCTTTTTTTGCTTTCTCTTCATTCGGCTAAATTCGTAAAACGTATTGATCGCCATTCGCTAATAAAAGAGAAAAAGAGATAAGATTAAAGGATTTCAACTTTGTATTCCTCCATATTTCTCTTTGATTCTTCGCCATTAACAGAACAGACTTGATTTCCTTTAACGAAATCACGCACATTTTTCTTCATTAGGATGATTACGAGTAAATAGGATCAAACAAGTACCTACCGCTATATTTATATCGTTCTACAAACCGTTTAGGTGTGGCTCGAAGGGAGGGAGTATGTATTATCATCCAGACTTGATTTCCTGGCGTGTCGACAGAAAATTAAAGCTAATCATTCGCTTATAGTAGATTGCCAAGATAAATGGATTGATGTAGGTGGAACGGTATTGTCAAATTATTAAAAAATAATGCACCGATCTTTTATGTGAAACAGAAACAAACGTTGAATATAATAAACAAATGTAATAAACATGTCGAAATTATTTTCTTTTTTGGGATCATTCCTTTGATCTGTAAATTATATTGAATTATTACGATATAAAAATGGAAATATTGTGAAACATGTTGAAATTAGAATGACGTCTAATGAGCCACACAAAATGATCGGGAAAATCAGCTCTGTTATTTTCGCACGAATAGTTATCCATCGAGACGTGAATCAGGTATAATAGGCAGTAATGGAACGATAAGCTTCATGAGGATACATAAAATATTTTATCTAAAAGTGTGTGATCACATTGAAAGTTCAGCGTCGAACATAAGCAATTTATTTATGTCGTTATAACGTCTTGAACTTTTCGATATTACTTTTCGATTATTCCCTTCCGAATTTAAACCTGTTCTATTTTGCAGGATCGATTTTATTTCGACATTATTGCAAGATCTATTTCTTGGATCTATATATTTAAAAATCATCATTTCCTCGATCTGCGTTTATCACGTATAAATCTATGTTCCAGTAAATAAGTAAACGGCCGCGCATTTAATTTTTAACTTTATTTATGATTAAATAAACAATCACGATTCTATAATAATCGAAAATTAATGGGAATATCTAGTCAATTTTGAACAGAAGAAGATGATGAAACAACGAATATACGGGAAAGTAATTACTGATGCAAAAAGGTGTCGACATTAAAGACTTTATCCTATATATTCAGACACTACTGACCTATATAAATTCTGAGAAAACTATTGGCACAATGACCTACGTAATTTCTTGAAAAATACCTGGTATCAATGGCAAGGTAGGTGATAAAAAACTGTCTCGCTTGCTTTCCACGCAGACATTCTACACAAGCATATAAATACCTAGAATCAAGCTTGGCGACAACCCAACAAGCGTTCATAAAAACTTTATATGTATCTGTCTCTCGACGCATGATTTTCTCACGTATATATCATCTACACATGCATACATAAATTCTTGGAAAAGTCCAAGCTTCGTAGGTTATGTATTTTCTTATTTCCGAAAAGAAATAAAACTGCGTTGAGACATAAAATATGTACAATATTTTTCCTGTCGGCTCGTCGTACTTTTTCATCTCAAATTATTATTAACATTTATAGCAGAACTTTAACAATGTTCTGTATTAGTGTTAGTATATACAAAGTACGTAAGAAATATGATTAAAATTATTTTATATTCAAACTAACGTTCCCAATAATTTATCTATAATTTGCTAATAAATAAATAATCACGTGGATTTGTTTAAACGTTACAAAACTATTAAGGCACATTAAATATAAGATAAATGTGATAGAAAATTTCTTTAACTATTAAGGCTATTCATCACCTCTTTTAATGGTTTATAATTAAACCAGCTTTATAATGATTTACACCAACAATGAGAACAGGAGTAATTCTTGATCGATTTTTATAAAGAAGGTTTCATTTTAAAGTACTATCTTTTTACATTGAAGTATTACTTTTCCAAACGCGAAAGCTTCAAAATTAATACTTTCGATAATTTTCCGATTATTTAAACGATCTTTAATGTACGCGTAACTTAATAAATTAATATTCAAACAACAGCACATTCGTTTAACATTACAAAGATCGTAACGCGAGAAAAGCTTAGAATAATTTTAATTTAAATTAAAATATGACTAAGAGCCATTCTCGAAGGGTTCTGTTGAACCTTCGAAAATAATTCAATAGTCCAATAGTTGCCCTCTTGAGTCACAGTTCGTGAAGACCTCTTCGACATATAACTTCTTCTTTTCTTCGTGCCCTAACTACTACATTGAAGCATTCCTTACATGCGACGCACAAAAAAGAATTAAAAATAAAAGCCTATTATACATTTTATGAACTATCCTAATCTGTGGACGATCAATGGATCGAAAGAATTCACCAATACTATGCAAAACGATATAAATAATAATATATTAGTATAGTAGTATATGTATTTATTCAGAAATTATATCGCGTAACGACGTACAATACACCACCTAGCACGAACATATAGATGCAAGGTACATCGAGCGCAATCATTAACGCTATGACAGCCGCCAATAAGGCAGAACTTAAAACTAAATCCATACTAAAAGTTTCTCACCCATACGAGTAACACCTGGGTACACGTATTGATGAGAACGCAGAAAGCATAGGAGGGAGAAACGGGAATTAATTTATTAGAAGCTGAAAATCCTGATCTAAAAAATGATTAACTTATTCTAAGGTCTACGGACCTTATAACTCTACAAGTCTCTTTGTTTTCGTTAGCAGTGATTTTACTCTACTTCTTTCTTTCAAAAGCAATAACTCTATTGAGACTTTTCATTTATGAATAAAATTTAATATTTAATTAATTTTTCATATAACAATAATCAAAATATCTCGGACGATTCCTTCCAACAAGTGGCTATTCTAATTAAAGAACAAGATCATGATCTACCACTACTTTTTTAATACATCTGTATCGATATATCGAAGTAAATCGCGATTCAATAGACTAAATACGAAACAATGCATATGACATAGACCACATCACATACTTTTCTAACGAAATCGAATAAATGAATGCCCGATTTCAATAGTAACATCACGAATATATAAGAACGCAAAAGTATTTATTATTTGCACTATTAATAAATCGAACCGATCAAACAAGAAGACCCTATCCTGAGCTAATAAAAATAAGCATGCACGATAGATACAAACAATGAAAACACATAAACAAATAAAAATGTACCACTCGTCAGTAAATCCAAAAAAGGAATTACTCACGATCATGCTTCTCAATAATTTATTCAAGAAATTACAATCAATAACTCGTGCCGATTCGGACTTTTCGTCCTCGGCACTGAAGGGACTTTCAATTTATTTACTCACTACTAAAGAAGTTCTGCGATGGCTCCAAAACACTCGTCCGCGATTTAGGTCGAAATTGTGGGTGAATGATTCGTAATTGGTTGAAAATGAGGTAGGTCGACATCGAAGTTGGCCGAAATCCTCTTCAGTGATGCACTGATTCTAATTCGCGGTAGTTATTTATTAACGGACGATCACTGACTTTATTTCGCGAAACTCTATTGTCTTTTATAAATACAGTCTGTGCGACTGTTAAAAAAGCAAAATACTTCGCAAACAAACACTGACTCTAACGACTGCATTGCACGCAGTCCATGCAAGAACATTTATTGTTTAAATCGCGAAACGCGAACGAACAAACACTGCTTTTACTTCGCGATATTTTTATTTCAGCAACACAAACACTCGATTACTTCATTGCTCCGCGTGCGATTGCAATAAAGTTCTGAAACAGAAAAATAGAAACGAATTAATTTGGATCACAGTTATAACAAGAAATTATATAAATTATTCAAGAAATATGTGATAGAGAAATATATTTACTTTCAGTCTTCGTTGATACTTGCAGAAAGACATCCTGTTAGAATTTCGACGTTCACTCGTCGGAGTACAAAGAAAGACTGATCCAGTCATTGTCATAGTCAATCAAAAGTTTGGCTTTGTTGATATCGCACATTAAAATTTTGAAGTATCGGAATTTTAAATTGAAGTTATTTTAAGTTTCTCGCGATCTTTGCGATGTTGAACGAATGTACTATTGTTTAAATATTTGTTTTTTGTATTCTGCGTACATTAAAGACTGTTTAAAAAATTATAAAATTATCGAACGTTAAAAATGTACCAAAGTATGCAGCTATTTGCTCGATAGTGTTTGCTTTGTATCTTAAAATACAAACTCATACAATATCGATTGCCCAGGTCTCATCACTTGGAGATATACAAAGATCCAATTGTTAATAAAAATGTAATAAATTCTGTCATAATATGTAATAATTCTAAAATGAAATAATAGCTGCACGAGTAAATTCGATGAAGAATAACCTAAAAAATATACGAATTCCTATAGCATCATATAAAATAATAAAATGTCTATAATATTGAAATAATCGCGATAAAGTTAAAATAAAAATGTTCCGTAATAAAATACGTAATTACAATGAAATTGATCAGTGCTTTCTGAATAACAATCTCTTCTCTGACCTTCAGAGAGTTCGACGCTCGACTGTTTTTGTTTTGATCTCAGTCGTAGAATTCCTTGGAAATATATATATACAACAGAGTAATGCGATCTCCATACTGTATATACCTATATGTTTTTATTACGTTTTACTTTCTATTACGCCTTTGTTATTAAAATGAGATAGACTTATCTATACGTATCAAAGAGACGTATAAAACTGGTGTATTCGATACTCTGTATTCTAACTCGTGAAATTCTTGGAAATCTGAAAAATATAAGATCATATTACTATATAGGATAAGTTAACTGTACGTATACATGAATAAGGAATATCCGTAGATATGTGTGTGTATGTGTGCATATATATAATCGTATATGAAAATCAAATTTAATACAAAATATCGATCGATGACAACTATTAATGCAAAATGATTGATTAAAACTGTTAAAAAGCGAGAAAAATATCGATATTATGAAAATAAAGAAGCAAAATTGAAGAAAAAGTACGACAGAATAGCTCCTCGGGCGATCTACGAGAGGCCAATTTTATTTTCGCGAATATCTTTTAAACGACATAATATCCCGATGTGCAAACGCGGCTTTTCATAACTCGCGTGATTAGCTATCGATTGATATATTGGAAAGGGGTGTATGTTAGAAAAAAATATTCTAATTACCTGTAATTGTCGGAGCGACGAAACACCGTGTACACTTATCACTGCGTTCAAGATGGTAATGAAACCACTAGCAAGGAAGGGGAATGGACCCGTAATTCGATTACGTCACACAGGTACTACGTGAGCCAAATCAAATATTATTTTTTTCAATTAAAAATAATAAAAAATATAATACAAATGCGTAAATAATACGATATGAATGACAAATGTAATTAATTCGAATTTTAAACATAGACAATAATTTTCTAATGAAACAATTATATTTTCTAAAGATATAGAAACGTTAAATAGATACGCACTTGTATCACAAGTACCTAGATTATCCCTATGCTTTATATATTACGCGCGAAATAGTGAGCAATTGTTAAATCGAAATAATTTAATGATTTACGTATTTCATATATATATATATATATATATATATATATATATATATATATATTTGAAAAAATAATACTTCTTCGAATTGTTATTTACATATATCGAATAATTACATCATTTATGATCGAAGTAATGTATGAGTCGATAATAATTGTACATAATCGAGAATGTTCGACTATCGAAAAGAAAGGAACGAAGAAGAAACGATAAATATGTAAATAGGTATATAGAGAAATAATACATTGAAATGTATATAGGTGACGAGAATTAAAAAGCGACCACGAAAATTACGCATTATTTTTGGACAGACTAATCTATATAATTCCAAGAACTGGACTGGCTTACTAACCTATATTATTTCTTAGAAAGTACCGAACAAAAGCAGACGAAAAAAACTCGAATATTTTTGCACACAGACAGTGCATACATGCAAATAAACGTCGAGCTCGGCGCAATGCATCGACACATTCGTAATAATCGACTCTCTACATATATATATATATATATATATGTGTGTGTGTGTGTGTGTGTGTAGAGTATATGTAGAGTATATATATATATGTATATTATTCACGCGTAAATAATTCAAAAAGATCGAACTTTCGATCGCATCATACAGATTCGCAGGTTATGTTTTTTTATCTTTTACAATTATTCAGGAAATATATAAAGAAAGAAATTTACTTACTGGTAGTAATCGTTGATCCTTCAAAAGACGAACTCTTAACTTTGGATCACTAAGAACGATTCTATTCGATGCTCTGTTGTTATATCTCGTGAAATTCTTAAAAATCTGAAAAGTGTGAGATCTCGTATTAAAAAGATAAAATTAAAAGTGTGTGTTGTGTGTGGTACGTACGTGAATATATATGAAAATTGAATATAATACAAAATATCGATCGAACTTTGACTTTTGTCGAGTTAGTCTCCTTTTATACTCCGACGAGTGAGCCTCGCAGCTCTCTCTTTCCGGACGCAAAAATTTACAAATTAATACTTTCGATAATTTTACAATTATTTAAACAGTTTTTAATATACGCGGAATATAAAAAACTAATATTTAAACAATAGTATATTCGTTTAACATTACAAAGATCGTAACGCGAGAAAAACTTAAAATAATTTTAATTGAAAATTCCAACACTTACAAATTTTAATCTCGGTATTATTGACCTCGTATAATATAAACATATACAACTTCTATTAACTTTGACTTTTGTCGAGTTAGTCTCCTTTTATACTCCGACGAGTGAGCCTCGCAGCTCTCTCTTTCCGGACGCAAAAATTTACAAATTAATACTTTCGATAATTTTACAATTATTTAAACAGTTTTTAATATACGCGGAATATAAAAAACTAATATTTAAACAATAGTATATTCGTTTAACATTACAAAGATCGTAACGCGAGAAAAACTTAAAATAATTTTAATTGAAAATTCCAATACTTACAAATTTTAATCTCGGTATTATTGACCTCGTATAATATAAACATATACAACTTCTATTAACTTTAACTTTTGTCAAGTTAGTCTTCTTTCGTACTCCGACGAGGGAACATAGAAATTCTCACAGGACGCTCGCCATACAAGTAATAAGCAAGAGTTACAGCAAGTATATTTCTATATCAGATATTTCTTTAATATTTTATACCACTTATTTTTTGTAGACTTACATTTTGGACTGGTGATCTTTGGCTACGTGTGAAATCAACATAGTCGGACCTTCGATCGACTTTGACAGATCACTCTTCCTTTGTACACCGACGAGTGAACGTCGAAATTCTAACAGGAAGCCTTTCTGCAAGCATCAACGAAGACTGAAAGTAAATATATTTCTCGATCACATATTTCTTGAATAATTTATATAATTTCTTGTTATAACTGTGATCCAAATTAATTCGTTTCTATTTTTCTGTTTCAGAATTTTATTGCAATCGCACGCGGAGCAATGAAGTAATCGAGTGTTGTGTCGCTAAAATAAAAATATCGCGAAGTAAAAGCAGTGTTTGTTCGTTCGCGTTTCGCGATTTAAACGATAAATGTTCTTGCATGGACTGCGTGCAATGCAGTCGTTAGAGTCAGTGTTTGTTTGCGAAGTATTTTGCTTTTTTAACAGTCGTACAGACTGTATTTATAAAAGACAATAGAGTTTCGCGAAATAAAGTCAGTGATCGTCCGTTAATAAATAACTACCGCGAATTAGAATCAGTGCATCACTGAAGAGGATTTCGACCAACTTCGATGTCGACCTACCTCATTTTCAACCAACTACGAATCATCCGCCCACAATTTCGACCTACATCGCGGACGAGTGTTTTGGAGCCATCGCAGAACTTCTTAAGTAGTGAGTGAATTTTTAAGTTCCTCCGATCACTCAATTATGTCGAGGACGAAAGGTCCGAATCGGCACGAGTGATCGGTTGTAATTAATCAGTAAAAAAACATTTTGAGTGACCACGAGTAAATTTCTTCGGAGATTTACTCATGAATGGTTTCTTATTTTTTGATTTATTTATTAGATCAGGATAGAGTTTTCTTGTTACTTATTATTATTTGAAATGTTAAGTATTTTCTCTCGCCAAAATAATATTAATCTTAATCTAATGAGCAAGAAGATATTCGCGATGAATAATCTTTAAATTACAAGCGAAATTATATAATTTCTTTTCTAATAATTAGAATAATCGCTTGTAAGGAGTGTTCAATGATTTTTCATTACATTTTTAAATAAAGATTAATCAATTTTATTGATAAAAGAAAAATTTCAATAGTCATTGATAAAAGAAAAAGAGACTTGTAGAATCACACCCGTAGATTCTAAAATAAATTAATCAATTTTTAGCTTAGGATTTTCAGCAATTAATATACTAATTCTCGTTTCTGTCTCTATACTTTCTCGATTTTTCGTTTCAGGATGGCTTTAGAGTTGCGTTAGATTTATCAGTTTTTCTTTTTTTTCACTTTAGAGGACGGTTTTAATCTTTCGATATTAACGATAGTTAACGATAATTATCGAAGTAATGATTAGGGTACGAAGCAAAGAAGAAGCTATATGGCTCAAGAGGACAACTATTAAGCTATTGAGTTATTTTCGAAAGTTCACCAGAACTCTTCGAGTATGGCTCTTAATCATATTTTAATTTTACCATGTTGTCACTCAAAATGCTCTTATATAATAATAATATATATTTAAAAAACTAAAACGTAGAAGTAACATTCGTACTACCACACACGTACGCGAGTAGAATTATCACATATTTTATGCATTTTTATTATTGAAATCGAGTAATAAATTTTTCGCAAGTTTTGCATTAAAGTAAAAAATTTTTCACTTTTTTCTTTAACGTTTCAAAATGTATTTGTTGAAACGTCACGTATTATTAATACATACTGAATATAAAATAATTTTCATTTTTGATAAGAGAAAATTTCAAATTGACAGAGAATTATTTTTAATTAGTAAAATAAATAACAATAGAACTGGGAAATTGTACGATCTTGACAATATTTCATCGCTGGACGTCGACGAGGTAACATCATAGCTTTCTTAGTCTGTACTATAATTGATTTATTTAATTAATTCTTTCGATTATTTAACATTTATTTAAATAATGTATAGTACATACGTCCAACTATAGTATATAGATTGCTAATGAACAGTAATTTCATAAGAATAATTTAATAATCAAAATCTAACCAATGTAAACAACACAAATACGTGATGATTCGTGATACTTCGACAAGTGATATAAACTCGGTCAGCTTGGATATTGAAAAGTTAGTATTACAAATTTGAACTTATTCATTTAAATAATTAATTATTTCAATCCACGTACATGTATATAAGCTTTAAAGTGTAATTACACTTATTCGTCACATCGTATAAATAAATATATTGTACTGACTGAGTAGTTGCGTCATCTAGATGTTTGTCTACCGAACTAAAATTTGTAACACTTTTTATATACAGCTAAAGGATCCTGGGGATAGACGTACATACGTATTTAACAAATAGTCTAATATCTATTATCGATATTTATAAGATCGTTTTAAAAAATCATATACATAGAGTGAGATAAGCGAGAAATGATACTTCTTTTGCAAATTAAATACACATAAAAGTGAAAAGTAAAGAAACGTATGTAGATTTGAGGTTAAAATATTGTGGTACATTTTTTTCTTTTATAGTATTTATTTGTATTTTTGCGTACGCATTTATAGAATTTTAATACATTCTCGGCGTTGTGTCCATTGTGACACATAACAAATTATCACCATGAGCAAAATGTATTCCACTGCAAATTTATCAGACAAGGAATTAAAGGAGCAAGGCAATCGTCTTTTCAGTCTTCATAAATATGAAGATGCTGCAAACTGTTATACAAAAGCAATTGTGAGTGATACCTCAAATATGTGCAGATCAGTTACGATTGCATTTTATTTCTTCAGATAAAGAATCCAACTCAAGCATTATACTTCACAAATCGAGCTTTGTGCCATCTAAAATTGAAGCGCTGGGAATCATCATGTCAGGATTGTAGAAGAGCTTTGGATATAGATCCTTGTTCTGTAAAGGGACACTTTTTCTTGGGTTTAGCTCTACTTGAATCGGAACTTTATGATGAAGCTGTCAAACATTTACAAAGAGGTATGTTTTTATCTAATAATGGTAACTGGTATTTATTAAATTTACAAAATATAATAGAGCTTGGAAAAGGTTAATATATTTTCAGCTTAAATATTTGCTTATTTCAATTTATTCCATATGCTAGAATAATAATAATTTTAATAGAATATAATATGGTGACAGTTATTAAACTATTTTTGAAGCACAGTGAAAAATTTATAATACCTTAGTTTTTAATAATATCTAAATATTTAATTAAAAATCTTCATCGAACGATAGAATCTTCAAAATCTTATATTATTTACCATATTTTCTTATATTATTATAACTAATATTATTCCGGATCTGACACGGTTGCATGGAGCATTGTGACTACGCATAATTCATCTGTAAATGGTAGGAATATGTCCATTGAATTTTGAGGTAAAATACAATAAGTTGCATTGTTGCTTGGTTCCTATTATTTGGCTATCTTGCACAACTCTTCTAGACACTAGATGCTACTGTCATCAAATTAATTATTATTAGAATGATACTAATATTATTTTGAAAATGATTAACTATGCTAAATGACAATGGCATAGCGGTGGACTTGGCCAAGGAACAGAAATTAAATTATGGGGACGACATTACCAGTGTCTTGAGGCAAGCACGCAAACGCCGTTTTCAGTTGAGGGAAGAACAGAGGATTGCACAAGACATTGAACTTCAGACATATTTAAATCAATTATTAGCTGAGGATGCAGAACGCAAATTAACTGCTTTAAATGATCAAGAAGTCATAAAAGATGGAGACAATAAATCTGGAACAGATGCATCAGGTAGTGATTTGGCTAGGAGAAAAGAAGAAATAGAAGAAAAACGAGATATTTGTACAGCTCATCTTAATGATTTATTTGCTAAAGTAGATGACAGAAGAAGGGTCAGTTTATATTATTGTTCATTATTATAATTCATATGCTATTTCTTCATGTAAATCTAGTCTAATTAATACCAATATTAATCTTAATAGAAAAGAGAAGTACCAGATTACTTATGTGGGAAAATTAGTTTTGAAATACTTCAAGAACCTGTCATAACACCTAGTGGAATTACTTATGAACGAAAAGATATTGAAGAACACTTACAAAGGGTGGGACATTTTGATCCAGTTACACGTGTTCGATTAACACAAGACCAATTGATTCCAAATTTAGCTATGAAAGAAGTGGTGGATACTTTTCTTCAAGAAAATGAATGGGCATTGTATTATTAATGTATTAATACAATATATTGCTATACTTCTTACATTTGGTTCGTATAAAACACTAAAATATATTGTCAGTATATGATTTATTATTACTTTTGGGAATAAGCATTATTCTTTGTATACGTGCATATTGCGTCATTTCTATCAGATGGAAAAATAGACATCCAATACTTTAAAATAATTTGATTCTAAGTTAAACTGACTTTTTACTACATTATTTGTAAATTGTATACATATACTTTGATGGAAAGTCAATGAAAAATACTTATAAAACTTCTTTGACAGTTTATATATAAATAGGATTATTTATTGTGTATAGGTATGCTCAATTTAAAAATATCTGTATATTAGAATCAACATGTTACTACTTTATGCACTCATAGATTACATAAGTTTGATTATCGAATATGTATATCTAATTTTTTTCACGAATAACAAGTAAAATCATTTATTTTATGATGCAGTTCAAATTTCTTTATTTCCTTCATAAATATTTCATCTACTCATTTCATGTATTATGAGTTTAATCTCTTAGTAATGATACAATGAAGAGAGAGAATAGCTATAACTAATGCCACAAAAGGTGGTATAAACCATTGATAAAAGGATGGACGAACAGTCGCTGCTGTGGAAAGCATAATCCAACTTAAAAAACGTAATATATTGCTTAATATCCATGATTCTGAAGATTTGGAAGACATTTGTACAAGTTCAAGAGTGCTGCATACAGCTAGAGTTTCCCAACTAACAAGCAGTATAGGGTCTTCTGTTAATAATCGTGTACTATAACTATAAAAATATTTCATTTTTAATTTTAATATTGTAACAATCAAGTGATTAAAATATTAATAGAGAGTTAACTGACCTGAAATTTTTTGCCCATACAAGAACAGATGGCATAGCAGAAATAGTAACGAAACTCCATAAAATAAAAAGAATCATATAATCCACTATTTTTTGCTGAGTATTTTCATTGGTGTTTGTAATATCTGTTCTTGTTCTATTCCTAAAAACTCTACCAAAGGTAAAATGTTGTAAACAAGACATTAATAATTCTTCTAAATAATCTTCATACATTCTCGTTAATTTTAAAAAGTGCAAAAATACTGAGATAATCATAGACAATGCTCCACATGTTGCTGGAACTAAAGATATGACAAGAATTGTTGTGAAGAATGGTAACTGATTCAATCCACCAAGTAACCAGTCAGCCCATGTTACTGAAAATGCTATTGCACGTGCTAGAAACCTGTAATTGAATGTAAGAATGTACTACAAAAACTAGTAAAATATAATAATTTTATAATAAATAAATAAATATAATCTTACCTTACAGCTATACCATGTGCCAATGAACCAAGGAAAATAACAGAACAACATGTACCAATAGCAAATAGACAAATGATGCTCAAAGCCACACAACTTTCAAAAACAAGACCAAAATAGATACATAAAGCCATTGTAACAATTAATGATGGAGTCATGTTTTTATCGCTATCTATTCGCAACGATATTATTATTAAGAGTAAACTTATGATAATTGTATAAAGAACAGACCAGCGATCTCGCACTAAACAAGAAATCTGATCTATTATGCCACCTTCTTTGATGTTAAATTTGTATGCGCATTTCGGTTCTAAAGTCATCCTTAAGATTGCAGAACTATTGGTATTATAGTTGTAATGTGTCTGTACTTTCATAGTTTTGGGTCCATTATCTCTGTAAAACAAATAAGTGATATGCAGATAATTCTGGATTAAAACTTCTAGAAAGAAAATACACTTACATTTCACTTAAAAATATAGTTTGACTAGTGCCAGAATTCCATGATTCTAATAATTCAATACTAGTGTGAACTGGTCCTTTAATATTCTTGCATTCAATATTTTTAAGCTCTACATCTATTACATTTATTTTATCTAGAGTTACGTAATATCTTGTTTGTCCAGGTGCAAAATTTATCAAACCAGATAAATCAGAATTAAAAAGGTTTGCAATAACCCAATTCCTACTTTTAATAGGCAAAATTCTTTTTTCATGAGAATATCCATCAATAGTAACTATAACATTGTTTTCTAAATCTTCTGAAGTCATTCTAATAACAATATGTGTCACATGTGGATATTTAATTTCTTGTGTATCTAAGTCAACAACACGTCTGAGTTTGTGTAAATGATCTGGAGCCATCCTTGTCCTATTTGTAAGATTCCAGCCCCAATCACTAAAAGCAAATAAATATTTAAAAAATAAATGGTTGAATGCTTTAATGTTAATATATACTTATATCTTAATTATTATATAATTATTGTACCAACCACACTCTCGAATAGCCTTGCAAATTTGATGCAGAACAAGCGAAGAGCCAATCTTTTGTTTCTAAGTTTATTGTCTCAATTGTCAAGTGATCACGTGGATCTGTGAGTCTAATCATTAAATATGTAGAACCTTTTCTAGAACTGTTAACTTTACTCTCCCATGTGTATTGCCTTTGTATATTTTCTATCCATTCGCCATTTTTATCAAAATTAAATTTTTCTTTAAAATGATATAATCTTTTTCCTGAACTTCGCTACAAAGATAATAAATCACTATATCTCCCTTTCATAAATATTAAACATATCAATACAAATGTTCCTTACATGTAAAAAATGATAAGATAAGGCTTCCAATTTACGAGCAGGGTCATTATAAATTCGAGCTGGTTTTTGTGTATAATCAACACTATCAAATAAAAATCTCACTATAGAAAGCACCAATTGCTTGCACCATAGAATACAAAGATGATCGGTAGATTTCCAAACATCTGGTATACTTGTAGTAAGAATATTTATATCCGCTATAGGATCTATGGCTTGATTTGCTGGTACAACAATGTCTCTTGGCCCTCCAGCAATTGATACCACTGTTATCCCAGCATCTTTAATTTGGTTTGCTTTTTTCTCTAGATTATAATAATAAGTGGCAAAAGTATTATCAAACACTAGCGATGGCATAGAAGGGGTTGCTAAGTTGATAATAATACTGACAGTACTCGGATTTGCATTTGGAACTAATAAAATAGCTCCTTTGGCTATGATTCCTCCCTGAAAATAAAGATAATTACTCTTTAGATAATTATTTTTTTAATTTTCATCTTTTATTGAAAATATGTATTTATAATTACCATAGAATGACCAATAAGTACAACATTATTCATGTTTCCTTTATACAGACTTAAAATTTTGTTTATACAATGAGAAACATATATAGTTTCTTCCATCAATACACCTTTTATTTAAAAAATAAAATATACGTCATTACTATTCATATTGTAAATGCATGCATTTTTTATACTAAATATTTTACAAAATAAATAACATCAATTATATCTTCTGATATAACACATTATACATACCTCCATATAAAGCAGAATAATCTTTACCCAATGATACGGTAAAGAAGTCAAAGTGAAAAGGCGTTCGATCTTTCTGACTTTTTCTCAAACTAACAGATGCAATAGACCTTACTACATATGCAAATAAAAATATATATAAACAGGAAAATAATAAATGATAATCATTGCTAAAAAAAATTACAAGTTACCTTGTTCATGAGATCCTGCATTTCCAGGGATAAAAAGAACAGGTATTCCTGTGAAATACATTCTTCTTAATTTTTCTGTAAGAAAACCTTCACCATATGCGTACAATCCAAATCGTGGATATTTGTTCTCTATATTATCATCCAAAGCAATCCTCTATATTAGAATAAATAAACAAAAAAAAGCACATTAATTCTTTATAAAATAGTGTATTCTAATCTAATATACATACCACATATTGCGGATATTCAAACATATAAGTCATTTCACAAGTATTTTCTTCAAAATCAGTAATGTATCGCACACCCCCCAGAATATATAATAATAATAGAAATAAAAATAATGTGACTAATGAACAGTAGAATAAAACAGACTTTAGAAAAATCATTTTTTATTATATATTTATATGTGTGTGTGTATATATATATATATAATACTATCTATTTTTGAAATGAATTTCAATCAAATTTTAAAATAGTATCATACATTTCACCGATTTACGTTAACCTTTTCGTACTATTTTACACATGTCAAAGATTTCGACGTTTATTAATTATTAGTTCTGACTTTTTCAACATTTTTCACAAAATTTAAATAATTTAACAACGATGTATTTTAAAATATCAAGAACATATTCTTAACTATATTTTAAGATTATTGGCACGTTAGTCATTTATATGAAGATTGATGCAGAGTAGTGAAGACGATCATAAATATAACGGACTGATCATGACCGTTTCTAAAACTCATTTTAATTTATTTGAAATTCAACTGTCAACATAAATTAATTCATTAAAAAAAAAAATACTTGTTTATCTTTTATACATTTTTTACTGCATAACTCAATTACACTACACATCTTTTAGTTCGAACGTATACAATATAAAATAAACGTGAGAATATCGCGAACTTTCTTATATTATAGTACTTTTACGCTTTCAATATCACTATTCTTCAAAGTTGGATTACAAAAGACTAGTTTCAAATTAAATATAAGATGATTGGTACGTTAGTCATTTATATGAAGATTGGTATAAACCAATGCAGGCAAGGGTAAATGAAACGGACTGATCGTGACAATTTCTAAAACTCATTTTAATTTACTTAAAATTCAAGTGTTAATATTAATCAATTAATTTATTTGAACACTTATGTATCTTTTATATATTTTTTATTGCATAATTCAACTACGAGTCGTGTATCTTCTCATTCGAACGTATGCGATGTGAAATAACCGTGAGAATGTCACGAACTTATAGCATAGCAAAGTGCTTTCACTGCTTTAATATCACTGTTCTTCAGAGTTAGAATACAAAAGATCAATTATTAGAAAATGTCATATTCAATATAAATTGCTAATAGTTTAATGATTTAATAGTACTAACTGATTAAAATTAAACTATCATATATATATATGTATGTATGATGTATGTATGTATGTATGTATGCATGTATGCATGTATGCATGTATGCATGTATGCATGTATGCATGTATGCATGTATGTATGTATGTATGTATGTATATCATCTATATGAGTGAGAAAATATAAAACAATTGTTTAAACAAATTACATTCATTTATTAGTCATACAAATGGAGGAGTATCTGTGTAAACATATACACATTTATAAAATTGTTTTATAATGGGAAGTAATATTTATGTATGAAATTATATATAATTGGAATATAGTACAGTGATCAAAATTACATTGTTAATAGCATAGACCCTTGCATATTTTGTACATAAATTGATATTTATTCAGTTGCATCATCTCTAGAAACTCCAAATGGTTCTGTTACTACTTCTGATCCACTGTTACTAATAACAACATCCTCTGTTGGTTTATCTCGACTATCGGTAGATACAGCTTCTATTTTTTTTACTATATCCTATATAAAAATATTAGACATATATTAAAATTGGTACAATTTATGCAATTAATATTACAGTTTTTTAGATCATCACATACCATTCCTTTGAGTATTTTCCCAAACACAACATGTCTGCCATCTAACCACGGAGTTTGTACAGTAGTAATGAAAAATTGAGAACCATTAGTATCTTTTCCAGCATTTGCCATTGATAACCATCCAGCACCATAATGCTTTAACTTGAAATTCTCATCAGCAAATCTGGCACCATAAATACTATGTCCTAACAAGATAATTAAATAATATATTAAAGTATTATTATAAAAATATGATTTATATATTTCTTTGACAAAGGAAACAAAATTTATTTAACCTCCAGTTCCATCTCCTTTTGTAAAATCGCCTCCTTGAATCATAAATTCTTTTATAACTCTATGAAATTTACTTCCTTTGTAGCCTTCTCCAACAGGTTTCTTAGAAAGTTCAACAAAGTTCTGTACTGTTTTTGGGACTGTATTTCCAAAAAGACCAATTTCAATTCTTCCAACATCTTTACCACCAATTTGGATGTCAAACCATACCTAAATATATTAGAAAATCGAATGAATAAAAAATTCTGCACGTATTATCATTATTGATATGATCATTACTTTATCATGAATCCACTTACCTTATCTGTTACTTTTGGTCCCTTTGCTGCCTTATCATCTGCATGAACAGCCAAGCCAAAAATTATAGCCACAAGGCTAAGAAGTAGAATTATCCTCATTGCAATTTGTGCGATATGTCGTCGACAATTTCGACTTATAGAACAAAGACGTTCGACGAACAACTGTCGTTCATAGATGACTAAATTATATGTAGTCAACGGTGAAGTTGAATGAACCATCAAGACTTGAAATGCGCACCACTGCGCACGCGCAGGTGCAAGTAATGTGGGTACATTTCATTGGTCTCTCCATTTAGTAATGCAATACAGTACGCTAAAAAACAGGTACCCCTGACTTTATCGATAGAATTCCTCTGATCAAAATATTATCGTTGTAATTAAAATAATTTTCATATTTTATAAATTTTAATTATGATTGTATAAAATATTAAAATTATTTAGAAAGAATATTAATTAAATAAGTTGAATAACAAAATATATGTTTGTAAATATATGTACGCATAAATGGATACAAGTTATAAAGAAAAAGAACAACTATTATTATAAATATATTTCGTTCGCTTATCTTTGCAATGATAATGAAGTTCTGTTTTTCACATCGTACGAAAAACAGCGACTAAAATTTTTAATCTGTTTGGCATTCTTCGTCTCTATCTTATGCGATCTTACATAATTGAAAGAAAGAAAAGTTCTTGATGAAAATTCGATTATCGATTTTACTACATCGCCTAATTTCAAGGTATAAACCCATTCTGCCGGTAGTCCACGTATTATACATTCAAATGTGAAAAACATACAAATATTTTAGAAAACTTTCATGAATGTTCATATCTTTTAAAATATTAAGGTATAAATAACGGTTATATTATTTTATTCTCTTGATTTAAAAAAATTATAATATATACTGATCATACTTCTTATATTTTATTATTGATTACATGAATTTGTATTTTTTTAATCAATTTTATTAATGTTATGTTTTTTAAGTTTATTGTTATATGAGTTATTTATTTCCATTCTCTTTTCTTAATGTAGTTTTTTTTTGTTAATAATAACCTTCGAATTTTCATGACTCATGTAACGTTGTGAGATCATGAATATGGAATAATTGAATGTATAAATGTGCTGAACATTTTGTTATATTACAATAAATGTGATTGTATAATTTTACTTTGTAGAGATGGATAACATAGAATTACAAAAAGGAAACACTCAGGCTGATTTTATTCGTGAAGATTTAAATTTTGATGTTGATCCAAAAGATCCATTAACTAAAGCAGCTTTATCTGATCGTCCTACAGATGAGTGGATTGATCTTCTTGGTAATGGACAATTGAAAAAAAAAGTTATAAGAGAAGGACTATATGGAAAAATACCTCCTAGTAGAACTGATTATTGTACATTGAACATTATTGGCAAACTTGAAGATGGTACGATTGTAGAAGAATATGAAAATATTACTATACAAATAGGTGATGTTGAAATTGTTCAGGTAATGTATCTTATTCTTATAATTAATTAAATTTTCTATTAAATATTTTTCATTATAAATGTAAAAAATTTTTTCATTATAAATGCTTTTTAATGTATATGTAGGGTTTAGATTTAGCAATTACGCTAATGAAAATAAATGAAATCGCAGAAGTGGAAGTTGCTTCGAGGTTTGCTTATGGTACTTTAGGAAAAGAACCTAATATTCCATCTAATGCTACTATTTGGTATACTGTTGAAGTAAAATCAATTGAATTCGAAGCAGATATAGACTCTCTTAGTATCAATCAAAGAAAAGAAATGGGGTAATTATTATTATTATGATTAGTTTGATCTTTAATCTTTATTGGAATAAAAAATTTTAACATATAACATTTATTACTATACAGAAATAAAAAACGAGAACGTGGTAATTGGTGGTTTGCACGAGATGAACCAACAAATGCTATTCAATGCTACAGAAGAGCTCTAGATTATTTGTTTCCTCCAAAGAATTATGGAAATTCTCCTTTTGATGAAACTGAAGAATCTATTACTGATACGGAATTGCAGTCTTTATTAGAAGATCGTATGAAAGTATTTAATAACTTAACTGCAGCACAAATAAAAACTCAAGCATATGATGCAGCATTAAAAAGTGTAGAAAATGTTTTAGCGTGTCAACCATTAAATATAAAAGCATTATTTAGAAAAGGTAATATTAATTACAACTTTATAAAAATAGTATCAGTTTACATTGAATTCAAGTTTAGATGTTACAATTTAAATGATTTCATGCATTAGTGAAAATATATTCTTTATATCCACAGGAAGAATCTTGCATCTTAAAGGAGAACATTCTTTAGCTTATACTACTTTACTTCAGGCTGCAAAGTTAGAACCAGAATCAAAAGCTATTCAACAAGAATTAGCAATTTTAAAAGAAAAAAATGTGAAAGATGCACAACATGAAAAAAATCTTTATCGTAAGATGCTTGGAACACATAAAATTAATAATACAACCATGAAAAAGAAAAATAAAAACGACACTTCCAATAAACTTGTTTGGAGTTTAATTGGTGGGGCTGCTGTTACTGTCGTAGGAGTACTGATTTATAGATTCACATCATGACGGAAACATTGTATTCAATCGAATCGCATTTAATAATATCTAAACCAACACTGTGAAATATAATGATGATACAAGATATGATATTTTGTTACATAAAAATATCTTTATAAACAGATTATTTGAAAATATTATATGACTTCTTTATGGTAGTAACTTAAGAAACTAGTGCTTCCTTGTAAGATTGTTGATAACATTACCATTAAAGCATGCATCATTTAATTATCCATAAAAGGTCTATTAATTTATGTAAAAATAAAAGACAGATAAAAGAATGATTTAATATGCAAAATTTATTAATTTATATAATACTTTCATTTACTGAAATCGTATTCCTATACTTGGATATTGTTGAAATATGATAAGTAAAGATATTTGCACACATATATATGTATGTAATTTGTGTACAATTATATGTTATATGCACAAATATTTTTTATATGTTCTTTTAATATTACCTTAATATATTTGATCCTTGATAAGTTTTATATTTATTTTACATTATGTTTAAATCAATAATCAATAATAATGTTAAATAAATTTATTATCAGTATATTATTATTAGATTATGTGTAATTATATTTTTATAACTGTTAAATCTACATTGTTACACCTTAAATTAAAAATTATGTTATTGAGTAGATATATTGTTCTTAAAAGTAATCATAATTTATATATCAATTTTTTAAAACATGTTTCCTGATTATTGTTTATTATATATTTAAAGATTATTAATAATATAGAAATAATAAATTATGTAGATATATTTGACCCCTTAAGTAACCTAAGTTATACGTCACTGTTCACACCTGGTAGTATCAATGACAAAGGGCAGTTATTACGTAGTGAAACGAATACAGACACAGTTAACCTATTTAGCAGAAATAAATGTTAGTAACAGAATGTATATTATGTTATTATAGAAAATACTGATTTTACTGTGATTGACGTTTTTTTAAATCATTTTTATGTTGTAGTAAAATTTTCGTACTTTTCATTATATTACGATGGCTGAAATATCTGAAGTGCAAAGTAAAGATATTGGACAAGCAGTAATAACAGAACAAGAACGTGAATTAGCCCAAAATGCATTATTCGAATTTCAAAAAGGTTCATATACATCTTGCTTAAATTATTTGAATAAATTGGAAACTCTTAGGCCAAAGGATCTCAAAGTAATGCACAATAAAGTTGTGGTAGAATATTATAAAAGTGATTTGAAAAAGACAGAATTGATGAGAAAAAGTTTGAATGCGATATGTGGACAAATGTCTACAACAGATTTGGGTGATGCTATAGACGATGTTGAAAAATGTGTAATGAGATATAATCAAGCAGTTTTGTTATACCATACAGGACATTATACTGCAGCATTACAAATAATGAATAGATTATTTGCTTATATAGAACCAATGGGTATATATAACAAAGTTATCTTAAGTACTATATAAATTGATTTACAAGGATGAAAATAACTCTAAATTTCTTTTAATGTTTTAGAAGAAAATTTAGCACATAAAGTTTGTTTACTTCTAATTGAATTACATATAATAACAGAGCAGCCTGATGCAGCATTGTCGTTAATAAATTATATTGAAAGTCAATTCATTTCAACGGATAATTCTAAGATTGCGTCAGTAGATAAAGAAGGTGTAATGAAAGTTGTAAAAGAACAGAAAGAACAGAAGAGAGATAGTAATGATACAGTTACAGATTTATTTAAAATGAAATTATTAAAATGCAAAGCTAGAATATACCTTTTAACACATCAATTAAAATTATGTAAGCGGGAATGGAAGACATTGGTTTCTTTAGGAACTCCAATAGTAAGATTATATATGTATCAAAATAATTATAATTATAATAATATATTTTTTCTTATTTTATTATATATAAAATATTTACTTAATATTTTTCAAGAATATATCAACATTATGTTTGAAAGCAAATTTGGAATATTTGAAAGGAAATTATAAAAAGGCTATTAAGTTATTAAATTCACTTACAACAGAAAATTTAGATTTCAAGTTAGTATTTTTATAATTTATCTCATATTTTAATTTCTATATATTGATGCTTTATATTAATATTAATATTTTCTCTTCTAGATCTTGTGGAAAATTTTCTGCAGTCTTATATTACAATAACATGGCATGTATACATCTTGCCATGGGTAAACCAAATTTAGCATGTTTTTATTTACAAAAGGCTTTACAAGAAAATAAAAATGCTGTAGAGAGTGTACAAATAAAAGATACTGGTAAATATAGCAATTTATATCACATTACATTTTTTTGATAAACGCAAATAATAAAATATCTGTTTAAGATCCTTTATCTTCACAATCATTGTACACACTTGGTGGAAATAAACATTATGAATTAATGTATAGTCTGGGTATATCATATTTACATGCTGGTCAAGCGTCAAAAGCTTTTGACTGTTTTACGGAGGCTGCACAAAGATTACATAATAGTCCTAAACTCTGGTTAAGGATGGCTGAATGTTGTATCTATTGTCATAAACCAGTACGTGTAATCGGCAAGTAATTTTTTATAAGCATATATATTTGAATGAAATTTAAAGTAAAAGCTTATCTTTCTTTTCAGACAAATGAAGTTGATTTTAATATACCTAAACGGCGTAAAGATTTAGTTCAGAAATTTATAGGTTCTGGAATGCATAGAAAGATAGTCTTAACATCATCACTTTCAAAAGATACAAAATATCATACAGAAGGTTTATCTTATGCCATGCCACAGCCTACTTTAGAATTTGCATTATTATGTTTGAAGAATGCTTTATTTTTATTACCTAACAATAGTGAATTGAATTTATCTATGACAACAATTACAAATCCTCAAACAGTTTCATTAGCATTGACACCTGGACATAATCTGAGTATAAATATTTTCAATATTTATTTATATATTCTAATATCAATGATCAAATTATATAAGTCATTCATCTATATCTAGATAGTCAGAACTCCACCTTGATATCTCAAGCAATGATGATAGAAGCATTGAATTTAAAGATCAATGTCTTGGCTGCAAGTGCATATGTATCTTTGTGTCTTGGAGATTATATTGTTGCATTAGAACATGCTAAAGCATTATTAAATCTCAGTAAAGTACCTGGAGCATATAGAATGCTTGGTAATTTGTATGCAGCTGAAAGTTTGATTTTCATGGATAAAATTAATGAAGCAATCGAATATTTAAAGCCAGAAAATATACAAGATTTAAATACTTTTCTTTCTATTCCCGAAATTCAGGATAAGGATAAAGAAAAAATTGAAGAAGTTGTTTTGAAACCTGTGAAAGGTAAAATATTTTCAAAATATCTTTATTTACACTTTGTAAGATATATTTATGATTTATAAAATAATGTGCTGATTATATCAGATTTTACACAGTAAATTATACTTCTATGTTACAGCATGGTATCCAACAACTGTTCCTACAGGTGTTGCAGTTCTTCGTTATAACTTAGCAGTTGCTTATGCTATACGTGGTGAACTTGATAAATCTGGTGAAACATTAAAACAGGTGAATAAAATAATTTATATCATATTGATTTATTTTGGACTATTTTGTGATATAGTTTATGGTAAGCTTGTCATATGAAATTTTATATATTAATTAATGAACTGATATTGAACATTATAGGTATGGTTATCAAAAGGTGCAGATTGTGATGTGCCTATACATGTAATAATGTTAGCATTGTATATAGAATTACAACTTGGTAAGAATTACATTTAATAGTTCCAACAATTTCATTAATAAATTCATTCTAATATATCTTTCTTTTAATTATAGGTCATGCAGATATTTCGAAATCGATAATAAAACAACACTGTCCTCAGTATCGTTAATCACTTTCTTATTTGTACTTTATATAATGTCATCTGTAATCATCCCTGTATTATGCGTATCAATATGTATATAGAAATGGAAAATATGGTAATGATGATCATTTTTTATATTTTTTATCATCCATATATTTGTGCCAATTGTATCATATTTTTATTATATGTTCCAGATTACATTTTATTGTACATATGCGATAATTGCAATTTTTGGATCTATGTTAAAGGATAAACAAAAAGAAAATAATCAAGATTCCAATTATTCAGATATATGTAGATGTGTATATACATGGGCATTTATATACAGTTATGTACTTTTGTAAAAATAATTCTCATACTAATATTTGGTTGAACGGATTTATTAGTTCAGCTTTCAACACACACTTCGGCTTTCTATTTAATGTAATTACAAAAATTTGTTGCACTTGGTGCAGTTAAAAGATGAATTTATTATAATTATATTTAAATCTGTATAAATCATGTGTTGAAATATACTTTTTTTAATGAAACTATAATAAAATGTAAACTCCTTCTTGAAAAATGTTTAAACGGATGTATATCGTACATATCATGTGTGTATATACATAAATGTATATGTGTGTTCGGTTGACTTCGAGAATAAGTTCAAAAGGGAGTGGAGTAAGGGAAGAGAAAGAGGAGGAAAAAATTGTAGCATGACACAAACCGAGTATACGTTCATAAGGTTGGCACATCCTAAAGTTGACGTCACAAAATATGATAAAGAGAGAAAGAGTGTATCGTTTATATATATGTATATATATATATATATAAAACTAATGTCATTAACTATATCAAATTAAACGAAGATTACACAAGACGTAGATCATACATTATAAAAAATTAGAGAACACGAGAATAAATGGATTGTAAAATAACAAGAAAATAAATATTATTTAACATAATTTATATATAAACAAGATTTGAATTTGGCGCTAATTTTGAAATGATTTCAATGCTGACGCTTGATTGGTTTGCTAATAAATATCCTGCATATCATCATACTGTTATATCGACGGCCATGAGCGCACAAATCAGAATGAAAACAGTATCGTACGCAGACGCGAGCCATACTTGATCCATTGAATCGACATACTTCTGTCGCGTTTGACTCGAACTCTTTCGTTGTGTTTATAGCGAATAATTGGGGGAAAAAGATTCAGGATTTCTGTGTATAATAATAATTTTAACGAAATTGAAGAAGAAACGGAAAAGAGGAGAGAGAAGATGAATGATTTAGAAGTGGAAGGTGGTTCATTCCTATTGTGGAAGGATTGATGTCAAAGCGTTCGTGGCACGTTCGAGACGGCCGAATAAGGTACAAGTGGATAAGGAAAGGGTATCCCTTGCACTCTCGATCCCGAAAAAAAAAACATCTTTTCTCTCTTACTCGATCATAATAATGAACGATATCATAGAAATGAAATTGAAAGGTAAACATTTATTGGATACTTATGTGGATGATAAAAAATAAATTTTTGAAGAATCGTAAGAAAACGGATACATCGCGTACTGCAGACGGTAGTATTTGAAGTTCTCTTTTAAAAGATGGATGCGACGATCGAGAGAGAGTGCAGCGCATTAGGCGGTCTCTTTCAGCAGATAATTACTGACATGAAGGTAAGAATTGTTTATTTATGTCAATGGACAGAACTTCTTTTGAAGGTACTTTATTATTCTTTTTTTTTCTTTCCCGCCTTGTTTTCGTTTATGCATTTCACGTAGCTATTATGTATCGTTTATATATACTCTCTTTATAAATTAGAGACGTTTCAAATATTTTCTTAACGTACGTATTAGTGTCATTTCTAATAATTTATTTGGATTTTTTTTTGTAGAGGTAAAATGAATTGTGTTTATAATAGAATAAGTAAACATTTCTTTTATTGTTTTTTTTTTCTTTTTAATATTGTTTTTCTTTTTAATTACTCGTTAAAAAAATGTTTAAATATTTCATTGGTGAATTTTAAATTCATCCCTTAAAAATAACTTTTTGCAGAATGGAACCCCACTTTGGGAAGATTTGATCTCAAAAGCTACAAAACTGCATTCATCCCTAAGGTAATGATATATCATCACTAAATCCAAATATTTTTGACCTATTTTTTAATCCAAATTAAGTCATAAAATAATTAATAAGATTAAGTAATATTATCACCAAATCTAAATATTTTTGATCTATTTTTAATCCAAATTAAATAATAAGATTAGTCACTTTTTAAAAGAATATAAATCTAGGATAAGTTTTCTTTAATTTTTAGAGCTGCCATCTTGGCATTATCAACATATCTAGAAGCTTTTCAAAAAATTGCAGATGTAGCAACCAATGCTAGAGGTAAGAATTTGAGAATTATTTATTATTGTAAATATTGAATGAGTATAGAAGCATGTAATTTTTTTCTTATTATTTCTTTTTTTTTATAATTAAGGTGCAACAAAAGAAATTGGAACTGCTTTGACAAGAATATGTTTAAGGCATAAAGCAGTTGAAAATCGTATGAAATCATTTACAAGGTAACATTAATAACATGTAATCATGTAGTAACTATACTTTCTTTCTATATGTGTTGTATATATACATATATATATTAAATATATTTTTAATCAGTGCTATTATGGATTACTTGGTAATGCCACTTCAAGAAAAAATAGAAGACTGGAAAAGATCTTTGATTAATTTAGATAAGGAACATGCCAAAGGTAAGATCTTGTATAAGATTCAAAAGAAAATTCAATAGATTATAGAACTTCCTGAATTCATAGAGAAAATTTTCAGAATATAAAAAAGCAAGAGCTGAATTAAAGAAAAGATCGACTGATACATTACGATTGCAAAAGAAAAAAGGCCGGAAGGGTCAAACTTCTCATATTCATGCTCAAATACAAGGGCAAATTCATGGAGTTGTTCAAAGTGATTCTGAGTTTAATAAAATGTTAGAATCTTCTGCTGCAGTCATTCAAGAAAAACGTTTAAGTTTGGAAGAGACTGAAAGAAAGGCAGTGCGTGCAGCTTTGCTTGAAGAACGTGGTAGATTCTGTCTACTAGCTAGATTTTTAAAACCAGTACTTGTGAGTAACATTACTATATTATTTGTATTTGTAATCATTTGTATTAGAAATGATATATGTGTATATTTATAAACAAAATAAAGGATGAGGAGATTGCAATGTTAATGGAATTGACACATCTTCAAGAAGTTTCTGATCAATTGCAAAGACATGCAGCTTCACCACATCATTTACCACCTGCATCTGAACAAGTGATAACAGATATAAAAGGCTGCGATGTTACACAATGGTCATTAGCAACTCCTCCTTCTAGCCCTTCTTTATCTTTAGGATCAAGAAAAAGCTCTATGTGTTCAATCAGTTCTTTAACAAGCAGTAGCAGTGGATCTTGTAAAAGTCATCCAAGTCCATCTGGACATCCATGGCACAGATCCCTTTCTCAGGTACATAGACATTGAATGAGATCTATGTGTTGAATTATAGTTTTTTTTTTATTGTTAAAGAATTTAGATTCTAGATAGTAAGTTATATATAGTGCATGATTATTTAGTGTCACTGCTAGTGCATTACTTTTGCACAATTAAGGTAGTTGCTCGTAGATTATGGCATGACGGCTACCTGCTTAGTGTATGTGGTAGTCGATGTTATACTCGTTGTAGTCCGTTGGTGCGAGGCCTTCCAGCATCAGCAGTATGGCAATGCTGCGTCATTTAACAAATGGCAGCTCCCGTGATTCTGGCTTCACTTCTCAAGATACGTTATATACACAACCTATTTCTGAACATCAGGTAAAGTTGTTCACAACTAGTGGCTTATTAGAATTGTTCACTGTTTATTTTTTAAAAGCTTGTTTGTTACAATAAATCATATATTTATTATTCTTACAACCTTTAAAGTTAATGTATTCTTATAGGTAGCAAATGTCTCTTCTCAATATAATCAAAGTACTGGATGTACTGTAACAAGACCTGTAACTACTTCAACTTGGCCTGATTTACAGGAAACTTCTACTACATATGATAGACAAAGTCAAAATACGATTAATGAAAGGCCTCATACAATCTCTTCTGGTAATAAATGATATTTTATATATATATATATATATATATATATATATATATATATGTATATAGTGGACTGTATTTATGACATAGATTTGTATTGTTATTATTATTATTATTATCATTATTATTACATCAATTAACCATTGCTTTAGCTTATGAAAAGGGGCATCAGAGACCTGCACTTAGTGTTTACACATTCCAAGCACCTGATCAAGAGGGAAATAATTGTTGTCACAGTCAGCCAGCTTCTCCAGTTTCTTCTTCCTCATCATGCTCTTCCTCTAATCAACAGTTATCGAGAATACAATTGCGTCGAAATAACGGAAATCGTCCACCCATACCTAATAGATGTTCTAGCCTAGAACGGCCATCTGCAACAGTAAAAACTGAACCACCTAGTAGTCCACGAGGAAAACCAAAATTACCGCTTCCAGCTCATTTAGCAAAAGGTTCTTATAATTTTATTTTATAGTAATACTTAATTATTTACATCGAATCAAATTTTATAATGTGATATAGAATTAGCCACACATCAACTTCAGCAACCAATGTATGTAAACATGCATGAATTGGCAAACTTGGCTGCCAGTCGTGCACAAGAAATGCAATTTCCGTTACCACCTCCTCCATCTTCAATGCCAGCATCAGGAAATGACAAGGTATATTTTTAAAGATTAAAGGTCTTATTTAAATTGTTTACGAATAGGATATGTATGATTTTATTTTATGTAAAATATATGTAGGTCGAAGGTACAGAAAAAGATGGAGGAAGCCAAACTTCGGAATCAAGCGTAGAGTCAAGTAGCGGATATGGAAGTCAAACTACTTTACCGCATTCCCATTCTACTCATAATCAGACTGAAAATACTTGGAATGTACCTGGAGCTGCATCGACTTTACTTTCGCGAAGAGGATCAATGCAGCAAGCTACTAGGCCACCTCCGCCGGCAAGACGTACATCTACTATTATTACAGCTACCTTCAGTAGTCTTGTAACTAATCCCAACGAAGAAAGCATAGAAAATATTTGTGATGATACCGAAAATCTTCCGCCACCGCCAGCATTCCTATTAGAAGGTTCTTCACCTGTAGCTAGCCCTACTCCTCAACGGTATGTATTCTCCATTTTACGTATAACTACGTATTATGATTGAAATATTCAAAGATATTTATGTCCCATATCACAGATCTATTTCCGTATCAGAAACAGTACGAACTTTGACAGAACTACGTCATACACCAGCTAGTCCTTCTCTCTTACGTAAAGCTGGTGGACAAGGACATGTTAATACTTCTAACGTAATGCAGCATAGTACAATTTTACAGACCGCTTGTACGTCTGTTGAACGTTCATCTACTACTACACGTTCCACTTCAAAAGAACGCGGAACGCATTTCACTCAGACACAAATATCTACTGCCGCTGTAAGCAATCAAGGGCAAGGCCCTGGAGGTGTAGGTCAAAGTTTCATGGCTGCACTCAATGCGAAACTTATTAATAGTACAAGTGGTAATAGCACTGGTAGCAGCAGTCCGAAACCAGCAAGAAAACATTCCACAGACCAACAAATGACCAAGAATTCTAAAACATCATCTGGTTTTCTTGAAACGTTAAATGCAAAATTAGCGCAACAACAACAGAGTCTTCAAGGAAACAATGTAACAAGTAGATCTGCCAGTGTGAGACGTATCATGGGTAATCGCGTACCTATTATGGATCCAGCTCAAGTAAGAGATTCTCTTATGGATCAGATTCGACGGGGCACTTCTTTACGAAAAACCAGTGGTCCCATTAACGATCGTTCTGCTCCCAAGATCTGTTGAATGCCGAGGAATGCTGTTTTGCGTAAGTTCCTCCGCTGTTTTATTACATACAGTGTTTATATAAGGCAATATATACAAATATCAAAACATCTTTATATTGTCGCATACACGTCAGAATATGACAATACCTTTACAAGTATATTTGCATTATTTATGTTATGAATACCAAAACTTTCATTTATTGCACGAGTTACATATTGTAACGATGGAGCAATTTTTTGACAGAGTTTATTGTAAGTTAAGAAGAAACATTATGTTAAATCTGCCTTGAAAGTATTTATATTTAGCGCGATATATAATAATAATAATAATAATAATAATAATAATAATAATAATAATAATAATAATATATATACACACACATTTATTTAATTTGAAATAGTAATTAAGGTAAATCGCTTCTCTAAGAAAATTGCAATGTCTGTAACTCTTGCAATAATTGAAATATGATGGAATTGTATAGGATTTTAGTTCATTATTATGAACTTTTGGAAGATTTATATTACATGCATTTTTTATAAAGCCGAAATCTTGCCGTACTACAGTGGGATCTCGATTATTCTTTAATTATATGATTCGTCGTATAAATCGAATCCGAGGTCTCGAATGTTTTCTCATAATAGAAGAGGATTTTCGTCTGAAACATTTGTCTTCCTCGTTTGTTCGTTATCCGCTATAAGCTTTAATTTATATACATCTTTATATACATATTTTCTTGGCGTTACTAATATATGGGTGTTAACGTGGATTTATCTATATAGTATAACGGATATAACTAAAACAATAAATTTGTTAAAAGAAAAACATAAATACGAAATACAGCTTCTTAAAGATGTCATGAGGCAAGATTGACGACGGACAGAAATGAGATCTTTGATAAGTCGAATTAGGACAGAAATTGACCCTAATTTGCTTTAAATCGTTCCATTCTAAGAATCGTTGTATTAGATTAATAAGAATGTTTCTTGGACTATATACAAGTAATATAGTTAATATATATAATAGGATCGATTTTACAATCGGTCAAATTTTTTGTGCTTTTTTACTGTACTAATTTAAGAAATGATTTTTTACGTTCTTGTATACTACAACGTGTATTTCATCTGTATCGTAAGTTCATTTTTCATATATCATAAATTTTTATAATCGGGATTCCACTTGGTTTCTTTGATATTAAGTAAATAATTTAATTGCTTAATTTCATAAAATATTTTATTTTTCTACCAAACGCACAGAGAGAAATAGATGTATTGCTATAATTTTTTTTTTCTTTTTTTCTTCCTCTTTTTTCTTTTTCTTTAGAATTTAATTTTTGGAGGTAGAGTATTCTAAAAATATATTGTTCGCCGTGTTAATACTGTCATTTGTAACGTAAGAAAGTAAAAGTGGTAGAAGTATTAATGATGCTTTTTTTTATAATGTTTAAAGAATAAATAGTTATCTGTGTAGAATTTATCAATGAATTGGCTAAGTCATTATAACTGTAATATGAAGAATATAAGGGTATTGTATTTTGATGCGTTGCAAAAATTAATATATAAAACAAAAAAAATGTTTTCACAATACTACGAATAATGTCTGCATATTTGAAAAAGCATATTTGATTTTTTTTATTTTTTTTTATTTTTTATTATTTTGTAATTTTTTTATTTTTTTATTTTCTTTTATTTTTTTAACGAGACAGTTTTATATCGTGTTTTCGTCTCACATAAAATATAAGCTGCTTGTAAAGTTATGCTCGCTTCCATGGATTGTTCCTATGGAGGTACGCATGTGAAATATTACTGCCAATTTAGAACATTGACACGTTCCTTTCATTCCTCAAGTTAGCGTCGATATTAGTCGATGTCGATAGTGGGCAATAATATATACATATTTATTTATTTAATAAATGCATTGTAAACTGTAAGATGATTATACAGCGAGAGCAAATAATAATACTTCTCCAGAGATTTCACGATACAGGGGTTTTTAATGCTGGTGTTAAAAATGAATGCAAGATAATGAGACATAATATTCTGAGAAACGATCAAGCGTTCTCCGCGATATTTTTGTTCTTCAACGAAATATATTCACTTTACCCAGCGTTAAACGCCAAACTATAATATCAAATGCTCTATTAATTAGTAGTTAATAACCGTTCATCCATTGTAACAAAATACTGTTTGATGTAGTAAAAAATTCGAAGGTGATTGTTAATTTGTAATAATTATTACAATAGTAAACTTACAAGAACAATAAATAAACTAAATCAGTATTCGATTATTTTCGCTTGACGTTTGAATTAGTCACGAACCTATTAAAAGAAATATTTATGGGTTGTTATGTAAATTCACTTTTGGATTTTTTTTTTATTTATTTATTTATTTTTTTTTTTTTATTTACAACTTACAGATTTCGTAGAAAATTATATAATATAGACAAATGACGATCACCAATTTTTGTATTAGTATTAAAAGTAAGATTCAACGTGATAAGTAAATGATTTCAAAATGAATTACCCTTTTTCTGCTAGAAAATATTGAAATTAAGAGTAACATATACGTACTATGTATTACTAATTATAATACCCTGTTTATATTTTTTACTTGTACATTTAAAAAATTTTCTTTTTTTCTAATTTTAATTTGTCATTAAATTTTTTGTACATTCTCTCCGAAGTTGAATAATCTCACGCATTAATTCAATATGAGCTTCTCTCTCAATGAAGTATTGCAATGAAAGTACGTTGCAATTTTCGATTGTTATTTATACATTGTGTGATATTTATTCTGTACTGATATGTATTCATGTACGTAGATCAACCACCCACTGGTCTATCATGATTACGTTCATTTTTATCTTTTTTAGAACAATGTAATCTAGCTTCTACTAATCTTTGAGGTACACCACCGGTGGACGACAAACCATATATAGACATAGAATTATTTAAAATCTGTTTCCCGTGTTCTTTTAATGTTGCAAAGTCGTCGCCTTTAGAACGTAACAATAATCCAAGACTTCCAGCTGTAACATATATTTTTGCCATCAAAATATATCACAATTTCTAAATTAATTAATTACATTATGACATTGAAATGTCATATTGATGTACTTACGATTATCCAATGGTGGACAAGAACATCTTGGATTCAAAATAAGTTCGACGGTAGAACGAAGTCGTTTTACATCACGCATTGCATTAAGATCTAATAATAGTCTTGCTTTTCGTAAACGCCTAATTGCCACTTTTACAACGCTACTTGCCGAACAATAGATATCATTAAAGTTGTCTGGTAATTCTTTACTGCATATTGGGCAAGATCGGTTTAGATAGGTTGAATCTAACATTTTAATAATATTATAAAAGTAGTCAATATTTCCGTTTATATATATATATATATATATATATATATATATATATATATATATATACATATATGTATATATATGTATGTATGTACCTGAGGAATTTAATTGGACATCCATCTTATGATCCCTTTGTATAGGTGTAGTAGATTCAACAATATCAATCTTGCCATTTGTTTTGTAGTCGATTTCATCGGATGATGAATTTTCATTAAGATTAGTTATACTTGGTCTCACATAAACAAGCACTGGACCTTCGATTCCTTCCGGTGTTTCGAGATCATGATCAACGGAAACAAAGGACGGATTGTCAAAAATTTCTTCGACCATAGGAGTTGAGTTAATTTCTAGATCATCTGGTATTTGACCACTTCCAGTATCCACCTGTGAAGCTGACAAAATAAAATGAAAGTCGTGTCACTCGATGTGAATTTCTTTTTCTTTTTATTTTTTCTTTTTATTTTACGATTACTAATTTTACTCACTGATTGGAATATCGGTTGAATTATTATTTACATTTGAATTCTTTCCCACTAAATCTGCTTTGTTTGTAGTTATTTTTTGATCAGAATTTTCCATTAATGTTCCATCCGGAATATTTAATTTTGCTTTGACAATTCTCCCATCATCAGTCTTATTTTTTTCATTATGTTTTTTTAAGGCGACCGTATCGTGTTCTTTTTCAACGGAATCTATTGGCTTTACCAATAATAGATTTTTCAATTCCATTGTATTACGATTAGTTACCTTATTGTTCATATTTCCACTTTCTTTTCCAAAATTTTTCGATGATTTTTCTAAAGTTTTATCATGTTCCACGTTCGTATGTTTACTATATTGTAAAAACGCTAAAGTACCCTCTGTTTCAACAGGCATTGGGTTTGGTATCTCAGTCTCTTCGTTTATATCAGCGCTACTACATGTTTGCGCGAAATTATAACTCTGAAATATTGGAATATACAACATTATTTATAATTTCTATGTAATTTCTTTTTTAATTTTATATCGTAAATTCTATTCTACTAGGTAATATATAGTGCGTACACTGGATATCATTAATTCTTGCTGATAGTAATCGTACAGCTTCACGTTTGCAGGTTCGAGTCTGTCGACTATATTCTCCCTTATAACATTAAAAGATATACATGTTTTTTGTCCTATTAATCTATCGAAATATATAGTGACGATATCACGGTCATCCTCGATACGTTTTACTTCTATAATGTAAATATTTGCATGATCATGTCTATAAGTATCTCTATATTGAAAAAATAAGAATCAAGGATGTTAATTTACTTGTACTTGGAACTTCTAACAACGAATGCAAGCTCGATCGATCTGGAACGTATCCGCTAATCATTCCGATCTCAAGTAATGCCATGTTGCTTTCTTCGTCTGCCATTTTATATCGAGCACAGACTGTAATTCTTTGCATCGAGCATTCATCCACAAAAATATCCGAGGTAGCAGATACTGAAAGATCAAATGCTTCAGAGCCAGTCACTTTAGCAACGTTATATATCAAATTGTTCTGAAATATAAAGAAGAATGTTATCTCTAATCGAATCAATGATTATTCTTATCAATTGTTTAATAATCAATGTAAAAAAACTATACACAAAACTGATAACTACCATTAGAAATAAAATATATCTATATCATTTATCTCTCTTACCTGCACCAAAACACACCCTTCTCCTTCAGCAAAAATTTCTATTATTGTCGGCAAAGTAGGTAATTGGATCTGAATGAGAACCACTCGATTGTCATTATTCATTCTGTAAACATGATCGACTTCACTGGCGGTAACGAGAACCGATAAATCCGTGGAATTTGTAGCCATAGCTAAAGCATATTTTGTAAGTGCTTCCAAGCCAAGAACAGTGTCTTGTGTAGACGTAAAACCGCCTTCTGCATTTCGTTGTTTGGACATCCAGCGAACTGCTTTTAAAGCATCTACCATATTTTCTTCTCCACCTAATTTAACGAGAGAGAGAACAGCATAAGCTGTCATTTCGATGCTTAATCCCACTGATGGTTTTGTTTTGTCTTCCCACCAAAGTAGATCCTACATCATCGAAATAATAACATTTCTATGTGTTGTGTGATAGTTATTATTATATATACTGTATATAATGTTTTATATTATATTTTCATACGTTGTTACGAGTTGCACGATTCATCAATGATGCCATACTTCCATTTGCTTTGGGATGCTCTAATAAGGCTAAAGCATATGTCGATAAAGCGGCTGTATAGGGACTGTCGTAGACATCTGTCAGAGCCTCTAGACAGTAAAGAGCATTATTGATGAGCGAAGCTGTTAAAAGAACACCAGATTCAAGGAGCGATATAAGAATATAGGCTGTCAATGCTGCTGAGCTGTCGTCTTCTTGCAAACCTCCCTACGATCGAATACATATACATATAATTGAACGAATATACCTAATTAGATCCATTCTTGTACCTTCATATGTTTGTGGAAAACACTGCCTATTATAGGGAAACATCCATTTTCTAATTGTTTGCTCATAATCCACTTTACGGATATCTTCAAATCACGTTCATCGATATAAATCAAACTGCGAGCTTGGGCAAAGGATTTCACTATGAAAGCAGTTAGCCATATTGAACTTTGCGAAGTATCAGGGCCAAATGCTGAATAAGAACCATCGGGATGCCTATAATTTAGTTCACGCTGGTATCCTATATTAATGAATTTTATTTAATATGGAATATAGAAAAGCTAAGTTCTCTTATTTTTGTCGTGTAAAAGTAAAATACCCTTTTCCATGTTTTTAATAGCTTTTGCTCGAAGCTCTGGATTGTCCATCCCGTTAGCATCCAAGTAACCGATTACGTGAATATTCGGCACAAAGAGAACCATATTTTGTTCGCCACATCCCATTGGAAGTTTAACGAGTTTGTCTAAGTTTTCTAATACTGGTCCTAAAACATCTCCTGTCAACGTCACATGGGCTTTCGCACTGTCAGGTATCAAATCTTTTGGTAAATCCAAATTCCAAACTATTCTTGAATCGTCACTAAAATCTTTCGGACAAATAAACGCTGACTTAGTGATTTCGACTGGGAAACCTTCTGGTAACACAAGAATTGGTTTCACGATGGTATCGCTATAGAATTATTAATGAAAATACATTACTTTAATTAACCAACCAAAAATTATATTTCAATGAGATTTAGAAAATTTTTAATATACCGAGTGTATACTAATGTGTCTGGACCACATGGATCGGGATAGTTAGCATCTATCGCTGCGGATACGGTAATGTTAATATCTCCGAGAACTCGTGGTCTTAAAATATATTCATGAACGACACTGTCTATTGGTTTTACACAGAACGAAGAGACAGGATTAGACAAATGTAGATCTAAGCCTGTTGCATCTTCCAATTGAATCTTTACCTTTAGAAAAATGTTATTTTTCTCCATTAGTCTTAAGTACATTATCATATGTATATAATAAATTCAATTTTCTAATCAACTGATACTTACTGGTAAACTATGTTGCATATAATTGAAAAGTGAAACCTTCATACGTAACATTTCACCGCGTTTGACACTGTAAGGTAAACTATAATCAAGAAAGAAGGGCTGGAAAGTAGTGATAGTAGTCGGTGGAGCAATTCCAAGACCCTGAACTGGTGAAATGCAAACTGTATGTCCAACCCAATCAGTAATCGTATGCGGAAGAGTTCGTTCTATCGTTAATTTTCCTTCTTTTCTGTAGGTAACAATTAAATACACATAATCGTTTGATATAACACCATGATCATTTCTCAAAATATTCGTTTAAATTTATACCCAGTTGGCACTAATTCCCACAACCATGTTTCTGGAAAATATGATCTAAGAGTAGTAACAAGATCAGGTGATTGATCTACGTATGCTAATTCCGCACCCATGTCTGCTGTTGCAACTGGGAAATTAAGCAATGGATAAGCCATAGGCATTGTTTTCATATCACTTTTAAACATTAAACCTGTCAACATAAATAATATATATGAAGAAATTTTTCACTTATTTATATCAACAGTTTTACATTGTTGTAATAAAAAATTTAATCATATCAGATAAATTACCAGATTCTTCATCAGCTTTACTAAGAGTATACAATCTAACATCAGCTTGTCTTAAGTTGAAGAAAAGTTTTGGACATGGCTTAGTTTCTATAATTAAATCGCTCATTACGATCGTCCCAAAATCCTAGAACAAGTATGAAATTATGATAAAAGTAATCATTGTTTCTTTTTTTTGTGTGTTTTTTTTTTTATAATATTATCTCTTCTTTTTTGCCAAATATATATAATCCTTTTAAATCGAAAACTTACATTAAAAGCCTGTGCAGCATCTACATAACTAACATCATCTGATACAACGGTATCAATGGAACGTCTTCTATTTCTTTTTAAATTCCAAAATGGTACTTCTATGGCGGGGAAAGGCAAATGATCGACTTCTTTGCTTTCTTGTTCTGGCTGCACTGTTGCGGCAAATAATCAAAATTCATTTTTAATGATACAACAAAATTGGCTACGAAAAAATGGCTCTAACTGGATTGGGATTCGAGATCTCCGTATTTCATGTGCGACACTGCCATCATTAAGCTGCTTAAGAACTCAGAGTTTCCATTCTTTCATAGCCTTTTTAAGGTGAACATACATAATATCTTAAATGTAATACTTTTGCAATGAGTCCAGGTCCAAGCAGGCCTTTCTGGTTCGGGATGGAATCTTTTGAGTTGATTAAAAGTTTGAATAGGATCTAATAAGTTTGATTTTGATCCAGCAAGGAAAACTGTTGATTTATCGACAGCGGAAATTCCACAGAGAGACCAAGGCGCAGCTTCTACGTGATATTGTGTCGTTGTACCAGGACTTTGAGCGTCTATATGCCATGCCGTTTTAACTTTATTTTCGAAACAATGACCAACTTCGATGGTGTAACTTGTTGCTACGGTTTCACCGTCCGATCTGACATAATATAAAAGTAATTCCGAAACCGGTGCCATACTTGGCGTAATTTTTACGCTCAAAGGAAACCTGATAAAAAGCGAAAAATTTATTTATACGTTATTTCTTTATCTTTTTTTAAACATTGTATCAAATATATGATCATATATAATCTCACCGGTGTACAATAGTGTTTTGATCCGTTTTATTTGTAGCTGATTCTACAGCACCTAACAAGTTACGAAAATCTGAATAATTTAAAACTGTATCACGTGTAGGTCTGTGTTTGACATGACCATATATTAAAAGATCTCCTTTTGAATTAATAGAATAATGGAAAGAAATTGATTCGTTATTGTTATTAGTAACGGGTACTGTATACATAACATTGAACGAATACTTTTCACCACAAACGATTGGCTGATATCCTCGAGCAACAGCCAAATAGCTATCGGATGGCGAATACCAAGGAAATACATCGATATACGCTGAAGGTTGATCCATAAAAATCTAAGAATGTTATATATATCAATTATATTATAAATTTTTAACGCATTATATCTTTATGTGAACATAAAAAAAGATATTTATTTACCCTCCAACGTTTATCCGGAGAATAATATTTTGTAGGATAATCAACACCAGTTGCTATGAAGCTCAGTAGAATGATATGTTTGTGTGGCGGTGGTACCACAAAATCAACGAAACCATCTCCCGAGGATATAAAATGACGACATTCCACTGCCGATCGTAGCCATTCATCTTTTCCACGGACTCTCAAGCAGAGCTGAATCTTTTCATTTGCAGCAGGAACATCGTCTTGACGAAGAACACGCAACTGTAATATAATGTGAATTTAAATTAATACGGGATATGATATGAATTATAAATATAATACATTTGCATATATTCAAAAATAATAATAATAATTGATTAATTAATTAATTAAATGTCTTATAGATATCTTCTTTGTCACCTTTCCGTGATAAGGTAAACCCAATTTAAAATATTTAGGCGTGTACGGTATAAATTCCAATTTAAGCGCTTGATGTACAACTACAGTTCGGCTGATAGTGGTTTCTACAATACCAGTTCCAGCCTCCGTGAAGTTCGCTATCAAAGCGATATTATTTGGTGCTACTTTCCAATTAGCTAATCCAAGAACCGCACTGGAAAGTGCAAATTCGGTACAACCATCTGGCGAATCGAGCTGTAAAAAATAAATTTTTTATTGTAGAAGATTTAATTGTAAAGTAAATCTTTATAAGTATTTATGTTATTTTGTTTACGTATTTATATCATAAATAATATGGATTGAAATATCTTATTAACAAATAATCTTACATACTTCAGTTTCGTAATGTATTTCAGGTAAATTTAACTTTCGCTTCCAGCTTGGAGTTTGTGGAGTCAATTTTAAGAACAAAGTACCTTTTACTGGTTTCCCATAGCTATACCTATTGTGAATATAATCATATAATTAAAAGTATTATTCATTTAGGATAATCTACACAAAGTTATCCGCGAATTATGCTTATCTAAATAATATTTAAAATTACATTCCAAAAGTTATTGTAATTTAAACTTTCATAATTTTTAGGACAAACAGTGTTAATATTGTTAATAAGCTTGTGGGTAACTCTTCGTAATAAAGTCAATGAATCGCCAATCATATTGGTATACAAGATAATAAATGAACTGTTATTTCGCGATAACTAATTCTAGTAAAAATCTTAAAATTACTTTGCACAGATATTCCACGTAACGTTTTCTGCATCTGCAAGTATATATCCTGATGATATTATTTTTACTTGGAATTTCGGCAAAACGTATTTCTTCACTTCAAATACCGTTGTATGAAAGAGTTGTGGTTGCGATTTCTTTTTTTCAACTTTTATTCTCCATGTACCCTATATATAAAATATATCGAAATTAATACATATTTATATATAATTGTAAAAGTATATTGAGAATTAAATTATAATATAATCTTACCGGACTTGCTTCGGATGTTAAAGAAAATTTCAATTGTAGCATCCCGTTTACCGTAGTCATATTTGTCCATTGCGCTACTCTTATCTCTGACGGATTTTCAATCCATATTTTTGGAATCTATATGAAACCAAAAATGATTTTTTATCATTTCATAAAAATAAAATAAAAGTTATGTAACTGTTAATTCAGGACTTACTCGTTTCTTCCAAGGCTTCAGATCGTGCTTAAGCATTAGAATTCTGATATTCACATCTTGTCCTGGTTTATAGACTGGCTTATCAGTTTCAAGGAACGTTATTGTAGAATCGTGTTCGATATAAACTTCTTTCTCCGAATCTACAGAATAATCGGGATGTTTGTCGAACTTCATTTTCAATTGAAGTCTCCCACTGGAATATTTCGTTGATGGTACCATTAACTCCAAGCATGTTTCCACGCCTATTTCATAAATTGATCATTAACGGACAATCAATGTGTTAAGTTATAAGTTGTTGGATTTTGATAGAAGTGTCCTAAATTATTCAAATAACAATTCTCTTGATACTAACGCACGTTTAAAGAACCCCATCATCAATATAGATATTACTTGTTCGACGAATCGCTATAAAGACTGATGATTCAACCGAGCGCGATAATCCAATTAATTATTATTTCTGCAATTACGTTTGCACGAGACAATATACGAGGAAGATAATCACTTGAATAAATTGAGTAAGTTAATCGAGAGACGATGTAAACGCAGGATACGATTGTTTAGATTTTTCTATTAATATCATTCCCAGACGTACGATCGGATCTATATTTGGCTCTATTTTATCGATCATTTGAATTAGCTCTGATAACATTCGAAACCCCAATGCTGATATTCTCCGTATATTTTGCGCGATAACAATGCCGATGGGTTTCCCATGTGATCTAACGATTGATTATTTCCCCTCCAACAAGGGACTTAGCCAATTCAGCTCCCTCGCAGGAAGCGACGACAATTTCAATTTACAATTTGTTTAAAGAGCCTTACGTGACATATAGAAAGATAGAGGTAATTGAAGAGGGGAGAAAAGACGTGTATGTGTGTGTGTTTGTGTTTGTGTTTGTGAGAAAAATAGAGAGAGAGAGAGAAATAGTGAGAGAAAAATAGAGAGAACGAAAAACAAGAAAGAGATTTAATGCAAATATTAACCATATAAAAAATGAGTCAGGTTTTTTAGGTGTAATTGATAACTTTCGATATAAATATGATCTCAAAAAATAATATAAATATATATATATATAATGTAAAGTAACATTCGAAAAGGTCAATTGTTGAGGTCGATCTGTGGTCAATGATAAAGAACATACTCGTATATACACGTTATTATGAATGAAACGTTTATAATAAAAAAAATAAAAAGAGAAGTAACTACAAATATGATTTTTCCCAAATAGAAAATTATGTATCTTGAATCATAACATGGATGAAATTTTGTTTTCTTTTTAAACGTGCTTGTAATCATTATACTTGCCAGACTTTATGGTAGTGCTAGTGCTTGCTAATATTTCTTCTTCTGGAGCAGAAGTTGGGGACAACAGTTCCAGAAGTATATGCGCTGGTGGTTCTAAATTGTGCAGAGATAAACATCCGCTTTCGGTCTCCCCCGCTAAAAATCTTTTTGGTGCCGTGAACACATATCCTCTGTAAAAAATACAAAGAAATAAAACAAAAAAATTAGTTTACGTTACGTTAATAATATTTCTTCGCTTTTTCTTTTACATTATTTAATTGTTAGATCCGATAATAAAAAATTTGATTATCCCGATATTAAGATGAGAAATTACATCGCGTGTCTCATTTAATTAAAAAAAAATATTAATAAAACAATATTCGATATTTACCGATTAACGATGTTGCTACTTTGACAGAGATAGATCGATGTCAGTAGATAGATGAGTGAAACGGATATAAGAGATTTCAACATCGTAATTAACAATGATTTTTCCACTTCTTGTTTACACTGTTCACACTCAGTGAGACGATTATTTATATTTTTTGAGTAATATTACGATCGAAGATATTCGCGATCTAAGAATGTATTACTATTGACGAGGCCAACCAACGAACGAACGTCGTCGGCGAACGTTAACGTACTGAGGTTCGACTGAAAGCACGAATATTCGTTTTAGCTCTTCTTATTAACCCTTCTGAACTAAAACGGGGAGGCTTAGGAGCGTTCGACCGATGTTGATTAGCACTCACGCCGCTCTCCCTACAGCTCGACGACGTTTTACAGTTTCTTTTTCTGTCTCCTTTCAGAAGGACTTTTGCTCTTTCGACTCTGAACTCGTTCGTTCCTTGCCCCTACCTTATGCATTCTGAACATCATTTTCTAACGCAAGATCATCAAAAAGATAATATTAAAATATCTTTGAAGAATCTTTTTAACTGTTAAATTCTTCATATTTCAATCTTTTTTTTCTTCCTTTTCTTTCAAAATTTTTATTGTTATCACGTAGATCCATGACACTCTTATTAATCGAAAACATTTTACGAAATAAACAAATATAATTAACACAATATATCATTTACTCTCTTATTATTTATTTGACGTATCTTAAAGATCGTTCGAATTTTCGATATTTCCTATGACTGTATAATGATTCAAATGACATTATTGTATTTTCTACAGTTAGAAAAAAATAATAAGAAATGCCTCCACTGTATCAATGGTGACCCCTGTTACGGAGAAGGAACTGTTATAGGTTATCGACGTATTTATGTAAGATTTTAAGTTTCTTCGCATTCTACTACGAAATGAAGGAAGAAAGTTACAATATTTCAAACACGTTTCATTTACTCGAACTTAATCTCCCCTCCATTTTTTATTTTTTAAAGTTCATATATTATATAGAACGCGTCGTTGAATCTGAAATATTGTATTTTATACTTTTTTTTTTAAATAATAATACAAACTTTGAAGTACAACGTTGGATAACACATTTTCGAGAATACCTGGAATATATAACTCGATTTTATGATCACATTTTTGATATAATTCCACTTTGTTTTTAAGAATTTTTTCTATTTTTAGGAACAAATTAATGTGTAAATATTTTGTATATTTATTTATATATTGTGTGTGTGTGTATGTATGTGTGTCTGTAATCCTTAATAATTCTATCTTTATTAAGATAGAATTAACTTTTATTATTTCATTCTTAGTTCTATAGTATGTACGTATATATATATATATACATATACATACACTTTTTTTTTATATTTTTATATATATCTAAGAATGAAATTATTATAAATTTTTAATATAGCTCAAATTATCAATTGTCAATAATCAATTTGTAATACTGGAAACTGTTTTATCGACTGTCAGCAATACATATTACGAACTCGTATAAACGATGAACGTCAAATTGATAGGTCATGATGGATTACAAAGTTTGGTGTTTTCGCTTAAGTTGGATTATGTTACTTTGACTTATAAAGAAAAATATATACAATTCTGTAAATTATGTAATATAAAATTAGAAAATATAAATGTCATTTTATTTTTAATAGTAAAGTTAAATAATTAAAAAATAAATAATAAATGTTTATAAATAGTTATTCTTTAACATAAGGAATCTTAAATACATATACAAAATCTGTCATCTGATGCATCAAAAGATTTACAAAGTGTAATTAACAATTCAATAGATTAAAGCATTATGTCCTTTCTACGAGGCTCTGCAAATTATGTTTGGTGCACAACCAGTGTATTAGGCAAAGGTGCAACTGGTGCAGTGTTTCAAGGAGTTAACAAAAACAATGGAGAGCCTGTTGCAGTAAAAACTTTTAATCAACTAAGTCATATGCGTCCACACGATGTACAGATGAGAGAATTTGAAGTATTAAAGAAAGTTAAACATGAAAATATTGTCAAACTGTTAGCCATAGAAGAAGAGCAAGATGGACGAGGAAAAGTAATTGTAATGGAACTTTGTACAGGAGGCAGCCTTTTTAATATTTTAGATGATCCAGAAAATACTTATGGTCTCGCTGAAAATGAGTTTCTATTAGTTTTAGAACATTTATCTGCTGGAATGAAACATTTACGCGATAATAATTTAGTACATCGTGATTTAAAGCCAGGTAGGATATTTAAAGTAGAAGATTTAAGAAAATTTATATTTTTATTATGTATATTCTTTTAATAGGTAATATTATGAAATTTATTGCTGACGATGGTAGTACAATTTATAAACTTACTGATTTTGGAGCTGCACGAGAATTGCAAGAAGATCAACAATTTGTTTCTCTTTATGGTACTGAGGAATACTTACATCCAGATATGTATGAAAGAGCAGTTTTACGAAAACCTGTTGGCAAAACTTTTGGAGCAACAGTTGACCTTTGGTCCATAGGAGTAACTCTGTATCATGTAGCTACAGGAAATCTACCATTTAGACCATTTGGTGGGCGTAGAAATAAAGAGACAATGTTTTATATAACAACAAAAAAAGCTTCTGGAGTTATATCTGGTATGCAAACTTCAGAAAATGGTCCTATAGAATGGAGTAGAGATCTACCACAAAATTGTCAATTAAGTGATGGTTTAAAGAAAATAGTAACTCCTCTATTAGCTGGCTTATTGGAAGTTGATCCACAGAGAATATGGAGTTTTGATAGATTTTTCACAGAAGTTACAGATACTCTATGTAGAAAACCCATTCATATATTTAATGTACATAGAGCTAGCTTAATAAAAGTATTTTTACACCCTGAAGAAAAATTTGTAGCACTTCAGGCTTACATTCAAGATCAAACAGAAATTCCACCACATGCTCAAATACTTTTATTTGGGGAAATGCCCCTTACTAATCTTGTTGAGGAATATACACCTGGAAAAGGTTATCCAAACATGGATGCTGATAAACCTGTTATGTTATTTTCTAAAGAAAACAATAATGTTATTTTACCAATAGAAAGTGAATTACCTAAATTTCCAGTGTTTGCAAATCTGGTTTCTGTAGAAAATGATGCTAGTCAAGCAAAAGTAGCATGTTCAGTTGGACATGTTTGTAAACGCAGAATTGATAAATTATCATTATGCAGTAAATTAATGCAAAATGCAATAGAAGCTTTCAGTGGACTTTTAGCTACTGAACTTACGAAAGTATTAGGCAAGTGTCAACATTTGAAAGAGTTTACGAAAGCAACAGAAGTCACTTCAATAGCCATAGAAAGAAGTGAAAACTTCACAAGACAAGTACTTAAAAAATATGCTAATCAAATTAGTTTTGAGCCTAAGAATTGGAAAAAGGAATTAGATTTAAAGAGTAAAGAATTATTAACTGAACTAGTACCTGCAGTTGCACAACTTCACCAAAGGTGAAAAAATAATGATGAACAAAATGAAAAAAAAATTATTAAATTTATATTACTGCATTATATTATATTGATATTTATGTATATCCTTTAGGTATATACAAGGAGGTAGTTTACGTGGAGAATGGGAAAACAGTACACGTGGACTATGGTGTCCATGGAGTGCAAAAGCAAGTCAGCGTGCTGCTACTTTGGTTGATCGTTTAAGGGATGGATGGCAACACTTACTAAGAGATAGAGCTACACGTAGTCTGACTTACAATGATGAACAATTTCACGTTTTAGAACGTATAAAGGTATTAAATGTACTTAATATAATATAATATTTAAAGTAAAACAAAATAATTATTACTCTATATCTTGTATAGGTAATGGAAACAGGTCGTAGAATAAAATTACTTCTTGAAACAGAATGTATACCAGCAATGACTCAACGATCTGAATGTGTTGCTGATTGGTATAAAATGGCACAGACTGTATTTCTGCAAGCTCAAATTTTAGATAAAGATGTAGGTAATTATGAACTTACCCTGGAGTCTTACTCTTATAGGCTTTCTCAAGAAAGCAAAGAAAGACATGATAGTCTTTTACATTTGTTGGATGAACTTCCTGGGATATGTAAAACAAATGAAAAAGCAAATACACCTGCTGAAGAAAGTACAAAAAAATGGAAAAAAATTTGTGATATGCAAGAACAAATAACCGTAATTCTCTATGATAATGGACGTTTAATAGATCAACTTGATCATTTATCGACGATGGATACATTAGATGATGCAGAAGACTCTGAATATGAACTTTAAAATTATATTAATTTAGAAACTACGTACAATAATTTTTACCTCTAAACTTTTTTGTGATTATTTCATAAAAATTAATGTTAAGATTATTTCTTAAATTGTAAATTATTTCTTTTATACAATATGAGAAATATTCAATATGTAAAGTATTTAAAAAAACAACACGAACTTGTTTAAAATGTTAAAAACATGTTTGTTAGTCTATAAAAATATTACACAGTGTTATGAAAAAAAAGACTGAATATATTTAATATCAAATATAAAATAGTAAGCAGTAAATAATTTAACATAGGTTCAGTAAAAGTACGATTTACATATTCCACGTACATTTTATATATGAATTATTTATTTTCAACTTAAATTAATTAAAATTAGTATATATAATAATATATAATATAATAATACAATTGAAATGAATCTAAAAAGTGATTTTTTTACATCAATACATATGTTCAATAAAAAAATTAACAGAGATTTATATACACATTAAAAATTAACAATTAAATGTATTCTACATTCTATCATTCTAATTATAATTTTATACATCAACTTGATTTGTATTTCTTTCAACTAGTGAAGTTAATCTTTGTTTATGTTTATGTTCTTTGTGTTTATCTTGGACAGCATGAAAATGATATAGTAGCTCAATAAAGTTCAATTGTTGCTTATTGGATGCTTTACTGTTTTTAAGACTCAATGGTTTTGTTGCTGGAGGAATTGCAGACAGTCGTCGCTGTAAAGTTGCGTATGCTTCACTTTGAGGAAGTATCATTAGCAAACCATATAATACATAAATTAAATCAATATTGTCCTCTCTATTTAGTAGCTGCAAACGTAAATCTTAAAAAAAAATAGATTATATACATTATTATTTTAAATATATATTAAACTCGTTTAAATTGAAGAAATTTAAATTTACTCACATGTAAATATAGGTGATTCAATAAGTTGTACTAATTTGTCTATTTCTGTCAAAAATTCAACAGTAACTTCGATATTTTCACTATATGATATAAAATTAAGAAAAATATTATTATGTATGTGAACAATATAAACTATATATACTGAATATATAAAGAAGGATACAATGACTTGATAATGTTAAGTGCATGGGGATAAAGTTGTGATAGAAGACATAAAGCTACAGTTGCAACTGGATTATGACACCAAGATTCATAAAGACATTGGAATAAATCGCAACTTTCCTAAATACAACATTGTATTAATCATAGATCATTATTAGAAACCAAATATACTTAATTAAAATATTTATTCTATTTTCATACTCACTGAAGAATCCAAATCCTTTAATTTATTTCTTAAATCAAATAATTCAGAACTTGTTAGCAAAATGATATTTAAAGTTTGTATCATAGTACATGCAAAACTTAAATTTTCTTCATACAACAATATTTTTGCTAATGTTTTATATATATCTTCAGCACTAAGTAATACACACAATTCTCTTATGATGAAAGCACCTCTTTCTTCTAATAAATGTCTATCAGTTGAAAATAGTCTTAATAAATTTACAATAAACTTTGTAAAATATTTATTTTGCACTTCATTACGATAATCGACTGTAATTGCTTCTGGAGATTTTGAACTAATTATTTCGGCCATTACAACTAAAGTTTGTTGTACTACATCATCTGAATTATCACTTAAAGATCTCATTAAAATTGGAAATAATACTTCTATGTGATCAAACATTTTATGTGGAATATTTGTAAACAAATGATGAAGCCATTTTAAAACAGCAACTTTAGTTTGGACAGACATATACATTAAATGTTTGATGAGAACTTCTACCAAACTAGACAGATCTAGACTTTCAGCCAAAGAACAACTTTGACTACTATCTGAAAAGAAAATATTTTTAAAAAAATTTCGTTATTGGTTGTGTATATATATGTATATACATATATATGAAAAATATTTTCATAGTGTAATTATTAACAAAAGTTATGTTTTTGTGAATGATACCTTTTGCTTCCTTAGTAGAATTAATATTACTTTCATTTATCAAAACTTTATTTGAAACATCTGAATTTTCCATTATTATTAATTTCATTAAATTTGCATTAACTTGAGTTGCAGTTTCTTTAATATTTTTTCTTGTATCTCCATCATATGCTAAGCATGGTAACACTGCAACAAGTATTCCAGACATGTATGGTAACATAACTGGACCAGAAAGTTGTACAAATTCTTTAATCCAAGTTATTGCTGTTAACTGCAGTAGTTCATCAGTACTTTGAGCATGAGTAATTAAAATATTAATCATTCCTGAGAAGTCTACTCCTGCTGGATTCGATTTTATACTACGTAAAAATTCACCAAGAACTATATCTGTTGTCCTTTTAATTTCTGGTGTCGGATCCTCTAAAATTCTAAATAATCCATCAAGTATTTCAGGTAAAAATGTAATAAAATCCATATTGGGTACAGCATCTAAGACAGATACCCATGCTATAACAAATTGTCTACCAAACGTATTTTTAGTATAAATACGTTCTCTTAACTGTGGCATAAAACCAACTAAATCAAACAGACCACTTTCTGTTACAATATCCTAAAATAAAATGTATATATAAAATTTATGTAATTATAAGAAACTAGATACATTATATGTAAAAAATATATTATTACCTTCATAAGCCTATCAAGTAATTCTGTAGCAGTTTTTATATTTTGTTCCGAATCGCATGCTAATTTACTTAAAGCTGCAAAAATATCTGTGAACTGAGGTAATACAGCACCCCTAGCTACTTTAACTACATTATAAAGGCTCTCACAAGCGTAATACCTAACTCTTAAATCAGAATCAGAAAAGCATGCTATTATTGGATGTATTAAATCTTCAATATATTGCCCAGTATCTTTTCCTAAACCAACAGCTATAGCTGCTAGACCAATTAAACCCCCTTTTCTTGTATGCGGATTTTGCGAAGTTGCAAAATCTTGACCAAGCACTTTTAATAATCTTTTAATTTGAACGGTGTTATTGTGAGTAGCAAATTCCTTGACCATTCTAAAAATCATTTAAACGGTCATTAGCATATGGGTATAACAAATTATACAGTAAATATAACCTCACTTTTCTATTTCCAAAGCAGCTGCTTTTCGTTTTTCATAAATTTTGTCATTTAACGAACGAACACACGCTGCACTTAATGGTGCATAATCTCGTTCTGACATCATTTCCCAATATTTATTAGTATATCAAATATAACATTAAAATTCATAAAAATCTATAATCATTTAACCAAGGGCGGTTTCTATGATAGAAGATTCAATCTTCTTTGTCGACAAGTGCCTTGAGGTTATCACTAGTTATATCGGCGATATTGGTGATACAATGGTATATAATGAACGTAATCCGATTACAATAAACTTTCTCTTTTTGGGAATTAATGGCTACAATATTTAATTTACTGTCTAAATAACATACTTTTAATTTCACAAAGTTAATGAAGTACAACAATAAAAAAAACTTTTCGTTCGAAAAACAAAAGAAAAAGAAAAGAAAAATAAATGACTAAAAAACAGGACTTGTCCAAAGGGGAGTAAATGTCAACACTAATTTATGATGCACTTCCAAATCGTATTTGCTATTAATTATTAATGAAGCATAAACGAGATTTAAGTCTTCTTATTATAGTCATTAAAAATATTACTTCATATAATATGTAATTGAAAATATTAACAAATTTTTATTTTACTCAGATAATGATAAAACCAATTATTAAGGCTATTATCACTTTTCGCTCGAACCGTGTGTTGATCTCAGCGACGAATATGGACGAAATATAAACTACAAATGCAACAAGAAAACATTGTCCCTACTATCTGCCTATGATATCGGTATATATACTCATTGTATATTACTGATAAACAAGATCTCATTTTAAAGACAAAGATTTAAGCTTCTTCAAATTTTTGGAAAATTTTTATATATAAATTATTCTCGAGAAAATGGTATTTTTTGATACATACATACTCACACACTCACGTTTAAATTACATCTAAAAATTCGACAAAATCATCTCATTTAAATCTTCACCTTTAATATAAGATTTTGCTCATCAAAATGGATAACGAATTACGTCTGGATTATTAATGTAAACTATTATAAAACAAAGGGTAATGAATAGATTTAATTATAAAACTTTTTAATAAGTATCCATATATTCACTTGAATATCGCGCGTTACGCTTCTTAATACTTTGCATTTTACAGTGCTACCAAATCAATAAACTAACTCTAACTTTGTTTAATGATAATTCAAAATTATTATTTTCTCAAATTAATAAAATGGACAATAAATATTTATTATTTTTATTACTTTATAAATTATAAAATTTCTCTGTTAATATGTTATTTAATATAAAAATTATTTTCTTTATTAGTGTTGTAATTGGTTTATATAGTAGCCTTACTTTTTTGATTGGTTGCGTATAAGAATTCCAAGCAGAATGTCAATTACATGCAATCTATGAACGACACTGTATATATGTAGTCACATTAGAAATTGGTTGAAAAGTATGGCATACAGTGGCAACCATTTTTTCTAAAGTTGCTATTCCAATATAATTTACCTGCTTTGCTCTTCCACATACAAAATATCGGTATACAGCTTGTATAGTAGTGTAAAAAACACACATACATAAAAAAACAACTGAAATATCTCAACGAGTTATATCGTAATTGAGTGTAACATCTGAACATGTTCATACTAAACATGTCCGTGACATTTCTGTGTTGTATGAATTCATATGGAAAATATTTTATAACGAAGTAATTTTCTTATAAATAAGTGTCAAACTTATTAACAAAATTGTTAATTATCTTCGAAGATATATATATTCGATATTTAGACTTTCTTTGAATTCGTACATTGGTATCATTCGTTAAATTATATGACTCTGAATCACTAAGTTGTGTGTAATTTTCTGCTATGCATGATTTTATGTGACGCTCTAAGTGATACTCTTTGCAATGTATTACAATTAAATAGTAATTAAGATTACTCGTTGGTACAATAGTACAATTATAATAAAAAACAATGGCTGGTACCTTTGATCAATATGATAAATCCAGGTATGTCTAAGATCCCAACATTTTTCCTAACTTAAAATAAATGTTTGATTTTTGAAGTCTATATAACCACAAAATGTATAATTAATAAAATATATTAAAAACATAAAAATATATAAAAAATATATTAAATGATAATTTTTTGATTGAAAAATAATTTAAATGCAATGAGTTCGTTATGATTATTGTCATTGTCATAAAAATGTGATAATGTTAATAATCAAATAGATGTTTATTGCGTTAAATAATACGTTGATAACAATTTATTACTTCTTTTTTGTAGTTGGTACTTTGGCGCTATGTCACGCCAAGATGCTTCTGATTTATTAATGGGAGAAAAAGAAGGTGGTGTTTTTTTAGTACGTGATAGTACGTCTATTCATGGAGACTTTGTCCTTTGCGTTCGAGAAGATAGTAAAGTTAGTCATTATATAATTAATAAAATACCACAAGGTGATCAAATATGTTATCGAATTGGTGATCAAATGTTTCCTGATATTCCACATCTTTTGGCATTTTACAAACTTCATTACCTTGATACGACACCGTTGATTAGACCTGCACCGAAAAAAACTCAAAAAGTAATTGCAAAATATGATTTTGAGGGTAATGATCCAGATGATTTGCCATTTAGAAAAGGTACATTAATTTTTAAGTTCCTTATTTAACTTTGTTGTTAAATCATAAATAAGAAATATAACATATTGTTTTTGTAATATTTTGTAATATTATAGGAGAAATTCTTACTGTGATCTCAAAAGATGAAGAGCAGTGGTGGACAGCTAGGAACAGTGTAGGTCAAACTGGATCTGTTCCAGTTCCTTATGTGCAAAAGTATGAAGAGGACAGTCATGCTAGTATTGAAAATAATACACGATTGGAAACAGGTGGCAATACTTCTGCATCTAATTCTAATTCAATTCCTCCTTCTTTATCACATGTATCTCATCCAGAAACAGGATCAGGTACTGCTACACGTAGATCAAATATTCAGAGAACGTTACCTGCTTTTGCAAAAGTGAAACAAGCAAGAGTACCAAATGCATATGATAAAACAGCTTTAAAATTAGAAGTAGGTGACATGATAAAGGTAACAAAAACAAATATAAATGGCCAATGGGAAGGTGAATTACATGGCAAAGTAGGTCATTTTCCATTTACACATGTAGAATTTGTAGATAATGAAACTGGTGAAGACAATCAAGAGATTTAACAGAAATCTTCCAAAAATAATGTACAGCATGTGTGATCAATCAAGAACATTTTATCACCTCAGTTTACTAGTATTGCAGCTATTTTATGTACCAATACAGAGATTTACACATCTATGATCATAAAAACAACATTGATTTTTTTTAAGTCAAAAACGTGTGTGTGTGTGCGTGTGTGCGCGCGTGTGTGCGTGTGTGCGTGTATATTTGTAAGAGAAAAAAAATGGAATCAGAGAGAATAAAACACACATAAAACAATTTATCAATTGATAAAAATTAAACTTATATATGCTTCATATCTGTGTAAATGGACATGCTTTCTATTAAATTAAAACTTTCATCTTTCAAAGTTAGTTTGTAGAATGTAAGTTCATTGAAGCACAAAAAGAAATATCATTTAAACTCAATACATGAAAACAATATCATGTATACATAGATATTTACACATACATACATTTACATGTGCTCTTAACAGATATTCAAGTAATAGCCTGATGCTGGCCTGTAATAAATAAAAAAAATTGTTTATATAAGTTATGGAAAGAGTTTACAGTAAGATTATATCTACTGTTGGGTAAAAAGCAGCTTACATATTAAATTCATAATTAAAGTATATTATTGAATCATATTATATTGTTTTTTAGACTGGTTTATATGAAATAAAATGTATCTATATTACTAAGTTATATTTCTCTTATGCTAATATCTAAGTTTTTCCATGAATGATTACATTTAATGTATAGAAGTATTTTCTAGTCCTTTGATGACTATTGTAGAGCTATTTTGCAGAAATATTTTATTTTATTAAATGCTATCAATATGAATCATAATCAAATATTTAAACAAAATTGATATGTATAGTATAAAATGAACTTTTGACAAAATCTTTGGAAATTAATATCAGCATTATAAGATTTTTTCTTGTGGTATTTAAAAAAATGTTAAAAAGAACGGAATTTATGTATAGACAATATTATGTATAGATAATAGAAGATTTTTTATTATACACTTTATGCGCTCAATTGTTTATTTGTAAAAGTTTATTTAGAGGCATCCAAAATATCTTTGTGTTGGTACATGCATTGTACACTGCTTACTGTTAGTCGTAGATCGCGTTCTCAAAAAATGATACACTAATAAAAAATGTATTTAATGATGGAAACATGAATTGCATATATATATATATATATATATATATATATATATATATATATATATATATATAATCTTTCATATGTGAATTTATGTGGGTCTTTATGTTATTACTGTAATATTTGCTTTTGATATATCTCGAAACTTAAAAGTTCCTAGTTATAAAAAATATGATTTATTTTTAAAGGTCGTAACAATTTATACTGTAAAATATGCACAACATATTATATAAAATTTTTTTTCTTAGAAGCATTTGATATTTCCATCATCATACAATAAGTGAACATGTTCTTCCTAAAAACATTTACAGTATTAAAAAATAAATAATATTTCAAATATAATACATCAACACGCGAAATTTATGTGTAGATCTTGAACACATAAAAAAAATTCGATTTGATGATATTGTATTTATCGTATCTCAAAAGAGCATTTCTAATAGAATTCTACTTTACGTATCATTATACTATAGACAAAATTTTTATTTCGAATTAAATAAAATTTTCACCCATTTTGCTGTAAGTAGGAAAAAAAAAGAGGATGCGAAACGAAATTCCTGTGGTATTATTCACACAACTACCGCCTAAAATGCGGAAATTACTGTTACCGAGAAATATGCGTTTATATATGGTATGAATGGGCGTATGAATGCGTCAACATAGACTCTACAGCTGGATACTGAGGAGCCTCGCTTAATATTAATATAATTTCAAATAATCTACTATAACATATACTAATTGTATAAATATATATATATATATTTTACATCAATTTAGTTTAATTAAGTATTAAGAATTAGTAAATAAATCAGGACGCACTGAGCACTTTTTTCAGGCAGCATCATGATCATAAAAATATAAATGTATAAATCGAAATAAGTAGAATGTGCCATTGTGTACAAATTTTATTTTTAATCATCATAATTTTAATATAACACGGTGCTTAACGTGTACTTTTGTTTTAAGTTATTATATATACATATATACATGTTAACATTTACGTTTTTAAACACCTTTGTGTATCCAAAAAGTATGTGTGTATATATATATATATATATATATATATATATACACATATATAGATTATATAATTTTACAATTTGAAAGATTTTTCATAGAGTTTTTCTGTTTTTTTAAGATTATCTCATATTGCATTATCAATTACAGTAAGAAATTTATGCAAAACTTCATTTATAAACGACGATCTATATCTAGTAACCGATGACCTAGATAAAACAATTGAAATACGATAAGATATAATGTATATTTTTCTAAACGTACACAAACATTTAATTTTTGTTCATAATAAATTAATTTTTCATTAGCAAACGAATGTACTGATAGATTAATGCTGTATGAGGTAGGTAAGTAATAGCGCAATAACATAAAATTTATAATGTATTATTCCATCATTGCATATATCAATAAATGACAGTTACATCAGACAATAAAATTCCTTTTTTTAAATCATCATATTTATATTAAATTAAATTAAATTAAATTAAATTAAGTTAAATTAAATGTTATGAATTTCGTATTGATTATAATTAAAAATTAATCGATATTTGATTATTTCATTTTAAAAGTACTCGATTGTCAATAACATAATAACTTTGTTTCAAATCCTATAACAATAAAATTTTCATATTTACACTATTACGAAACTATATAAAAATATCATCATTAATCAAATATAATATTAAACTAAAGAAAATTTGATGATCTCTCACAAAGATTTGAAAATACTGATATATATAATAGAATAAAGAGACTATTCATTTCTCACTATACATATGTATCTCGTTCAGAAATTTCATAATTTTATGATAATTTTTTAGCAGTTACAGAAGATATTTTACCAATATTTAAAATAATGTAAAATATATGTAACAGAAGTCAGTTTATCGTGCTAATTGTGTAATTAATGCAGCACACATTTCAAAAAATTCCATAGTATGATGACCAGTTGCTTGAGGTGGTGGCAAAGAAGGATCTAAAATTTAAATACATTAACGTTGCTCATTAACAAATCTCCAATTAATTTAATGTAATATACCTCTGCAAATATCTTCTGCTTCTTCACTGGATAAAGATTTAAAATCTAACAAATAACTCTTACAATCAACTTGATAAAGCTGTAATGACATTTTACTATATCTGCTAGTTAATTGATTTTTCTGTCTAACTTTAACACTGTATGCATTTATTATTTTCCATTCCTAAATAAATATTATTTGATTAATTTAAAGATATAAATAAAGAAATTGCATTGTACCAAAATAATTCTTACAAAATTAAGTGCCTTCATTGCACGGTAAACTTCATTCATGATATCATTTGGTTTGGACTGTGATCTTATTCCTAAATGCCATTTTGCTCGTTTCACTGGTGTACCTCTATTTCCTTGAATTGATGCGGATGAACTTTGTGAAGACTGTCTTAATGCTACATTTAAAAAATTTAATTAATATAGTATTGTAATAATTCTTTAATTTTAATATAAATTATAAAATATCAAAATAACATTCTTTACTCACGAGCAATTCTTTCTGGATGAGGTCTTAGTGGACTGTTATTAGCATCACTTGGACTAAATGTAACTGGTGGTGGACTTGATGCTACATAAAAGTCTTTCAATTCTGCTTTAGCAGCTTCATCAGCAATTCTTTTATTATCAATAATCAAATGATAAGCAATTGCTAGTTGATCATGTGGATCACCGCCAAGTAAGGCGGAATGAACTTCTGCTTCCTTCACATTAAATTTTTCACAAACTTCATTAATGGCATCTATATCGATTACAGAAGAATCTTGTTCTACAGGTGATGGGAATAAATATGATGGCAAATCTTTTTGAAACCATTCATGTTTTCTGTAATTAAGATATTTGTCTTGTTAGAGTGTGTCATTTATATTGTGTGTGTGTGTGTGTGTGTATGTGTATATATATATCAATATTATATCTTTTATAAAAAAATAATTATTTCTTGAAAAAAATTTATACTTGATATCTTCAATTGCAGCTCTTTTCATAGGATCAACTTGGAGCATATGACATAGTAGACTAACAACACTTTTATTTAAGTACTCTGGGATAGGGAAAATTCCAGCTATAAAAGAAATGTTTGATATTTGATTTTTAAGAGATTAAAATTATGGTAAATATATAATACATACATTTTATTTTACGAAATAACGTAGGCACATGTTCATCATCAAATGGTAATGTACCACAAAGTAAAGCATATAATATAACTCCGCATGACCAAATATCTACTTCAGGACCAGCATATAATTTTCCAGATATTACTTCAGGTGCAGCATAATTTGGTGAACCACATGACGTACGTAGAAATTCTCCATCCATCATCATATTTGATAAACCTGAATTTATTTAAAGCATATATGATATACTTCCTTAACTATGCATTTAGAATACTTGCTGTTAATATAATAATTATCAACATTAACTGAAATTACAAAGCAAAAAATACCAAAATCTGCTATTTTCACGTGAAGATTATGGTCTAAAAGAAGATTTTCCGGCTTTAAATCACGATGAACTATCATGTGTCTGTGACAATAGTCAACACCAGAAATAATTTGTTGGAAAAATCTTCGTGCTTCATGCTCTTTTAGTTTTCCATGTTTTACAATATAATCAAATAACTCCCCTCCAGAGACATATTCCATAATCATAAATATATCTGTTGGTGTACTTATGACTTGATATCTGTATATTGCAAGTAATAAAAGACATGTAATAGTTTCAAGTAATGGACTATAGGAAGTGAATTCTTCTTCTTACAATTTAATAATATGAGGGTGCCTAAATAATTTCAAATTTTGTATCTCTCGTCTTATTTTACCCACTACATCCAAACTTTTAATTTTTTGCCGATTTAGAATCTTTACTGCAACTTTATGCTTTGTTAGAACATGTTCACCAACTGAAAAAATTTTATAAAACAATTGAATAAATTTCAAGTGTTTAATTATATACATACTTTTTATTATGATTTAACTATATACATACTTTTTACTTTACCAAACGTTCCAACACCTAGAGTTTGTCCTAATGTATAATGACCTATCTTGACGATAGGTTGAGGTTGACTAGTTTGACTTTTTTCAGACATTTTAAATTACTCTACATAGGAAGAATTGGTGATAATAATTTTCTTCTAAGAACAATGGATATGTCACATTATTTTATAGAATTTTTTTTAATTTCTCTTATTTATTTCTTTCCTATAAAAAAATATCTGCAGTTAATAAATCATAAAAATAAAAAAATTAACATATAGAACATGTATCATAATTTGTCATACGCTTTATTTATACAGAATATATATAGTGCAAGAAGTAAATATATTATTTCAGCATAAAATTATAACAAAAAAAAATTTATGTATTTGTAATAAATAAGTGAAATAAATTCACTTTAAATAAAAAAATTAATAAAATAAAATATTGATGTATATCACTGATATATTATGATGTACTTACTCGATCTTTATAAATTAAATTGCAAGGATAAGAAAAATAATAGATACCGCATGTACATTAATAATTCATTTGCAGAAGACGTACAAAGTTTCGTTGTATAGAATGAAGACTGACGAAAAAACAAAAACAATGAATTGTTAGAAATTCTTATCGTAAATGTATCATATAAAAGGTATATCTACTAGAAAAATATATTAAAGAAAAAAAAAAGAAAAATATATATATATATGCACAATTTTAACAATATTTACGACGTTTTATTTGTTTGAAAATATTTGTAAAAAGAAATAAAAATGACGGAAAATTTAACACTGAACAGTGCGCTACCGCACGTTGTATTTTCAAAGCTATCAATGTTCTATTGGTCACGTAATGCTTTACTTTACATTATGAAAATGCATTTTGCACAACGCACGCGCGTACATATATATGTACATTTCCTACCAACATGAAATCTACTATGGCGCTATTCAGCATTATTTTTCCACGTTAATGCTGCACTTATGCTATCGTAAGTGCTAGAACAATATTTATTTTTCAACTTATTTTTATTTGGTATGAGATTATCTAATCAAATATTTTTATGAACTTAGTTTTAATCCTTACGTACAAGTAAACATTGCAAAAGTATGTTATATAAAAAAAATCTTTGTGTAATTAATCATATAAACATACACACGCGCACTCGCGCGTGCACACATATATATAATAAAGAGTGGGAGTGGGAGTGGGAGAGAGGGAGGGAAAGAAGGAGAGAGAGAGAGAGGAAGAGAGAGAGAAGGAAAGAAAAAAAAGAGAAAATGAAAGAAACATCAGTCAAATACAATATGTAGAATAAAATAATGTATTCTGTATTTTCAATCAAGATTCATTTATTATTTTACAAGTATACAACAAGTAATAAAATATGATACACACAAACAATATACATATAATCACATATCTTAAATTTATAGTTTGCATTGATATTTTGTTTACAGCATATTTACTAGTGTTTTTTAATATAGTGTAAAAAAAAATGTACTACTTTATTTTTCTTTTATATATATATATAAATATATATATATAAATATATATATATACATACATACATACATACATATCCACACACACAACACACAACACAACATACACACAAACACAAACACACATATTTCTTTGTCTTTGCACTATTTAGAATTTCATAAGACTAATAGGTAAAATAAAAAAATAATTTCTCATGACTATGTAGGCTTAAATAACCATTAAATACATACACATACACACATGCACATAAATACACATGCACACACACACATAGTTTAATTTATATTATACATATATTGTATACATTATTTTATTATATAAAATCGTATACTTATCAATACTGTATAAAAAAATAAATAATAAAATAAAGATATAATAATATTAGGTTATTAAGTTTCAAAATCAATAAAACTTATCTTTGTTGTATGATAATATATTTTCCTTTACTTATCACATATAGCGGATATTAGATAAGGAAAGATATTAAATAAATTAGATAAAAGAAAGAATTTTTATTTTATTGTTAATCTGCATAAACTAATATATAATTAAAATTTTTCTTGTACTAATTAATTATTAATTTTCAAACAAATAGAAAGAAATGTTGTACGAATTATTAAAAGCTTGAAAAAGAACATGTGACCTATAAATACTAAAATAGTATTATTTATGACATAAATCTATCATTTTTATTAATAATTCATAAACAAAGTGAACCTTTGAATTTGAAATTTATACTATAATCAGCATAATTAATAGATTTATGACCTGATATAGAGTAATATTAAATTAAAATACTTGCTTTTATAACACATTATCCAATTCTTTAGTATATAAAAGAAATTTTTTTTTCTTGCAAGATTTGACTTTTATTCTAATTCTGGATGATGTAAATGTCCTATTTTTCTATAAGCAATTTCTAATTCTCTCTGTAGTTGATTTTTTTCAACTGATAGTTCCTCTTTAGCTCTTTTCTCAGAATTGAAATCTTCTTCATAATACAATATTTGTATTTTCAAAAGCTCTATTTCATTTTTCTGTATTGAAAACGAAAATATAAATGATTAAATATGAATGACATTTTATATCTGCTAACATTTTAGTTGTATAATTAAATAATAAAAAATTAAAGTAAAATTCACTCACCTGTTGCATTAGTTCTTTATCTTGTTCTTTATTAATTACAGTAAGTTGTGTAAGAGCATTTTCTTTCTCTTCTAATTGAATACGTAAAGCATCTGCATCTGCAATTAATTGTTTATAATTTTGTTCCAATGTTTCTTTCTCTGTTTGTAGAAGTTCTTCATTACTCTTATGTAATTGACATTGTTTGTCCACTAATGCTTTTTCCTCGTGTAAACTAAAGAGCATTTCTTTTTGATCAATCAGGCGTTTGTATTCCATATTTAAACTTTTTCTAAGATTATCAAATAACTTTTTTTGTTCACTCCAAGTTTCTCTTTCTTGCTCTAGAATAGTTTTAATATCATTAAATTTTTGTTCATTTTCATTTTTATGTTTCTCTAATTCAGTTATTTTTTGTGAACTTTCCTTAGAGATGTGATCTTTCATTATATTTAATCTAATGTTTTCTTCTGACATCATTTGTAATTCATACAAAATAGAATTATAATCAGAAAATATCTTCTGAAATTGGTTCTGAATCTTAATAAAATTTTGTCTATCGATTATTAATTTCAATTGTTCTTCGTGCAACGTTTTCTGATAGATAGATAATTTATCTTTGTAAATTTGTAGTTGTTCAAGTTGTAATGACCAGTTTTTTTCAACCATTTCACATTGTTCAGGTAATTTTATAGTTTCACAAGCATCTAATATATTTATACAATCCTTTATACATTTTTGTATAGCAGAATACCGACTAATTTGTGCAATGAAACAATCAGTTACTTCCTGTAACATTTCTCCATATTGTTTTATACTTTGTGTAAAGTAATGACTTTGTGGAGATATTATGTGATCTGACATTTGTTTCATATTAAGATTTATGGAACTATGTAGCTAGAAAAAAGATTTATATTATTAATGAAAAATATATTGAAAAAAAAAAGAATCTAAACAAATCACATTAATAACTTTCTTACCAACTGTATTTCATCTTTGAGCGAACTATTAAGCTGACTTATTTCTTTAATTTGAACTTGCTCTGTACTACTACCCATTTCAACTTTATTTTCTTCAAGATTTTGTTCTTCATGTTCTTTTATTTTAGGATTTTGCTCTTCAGGTTCATTTCTTTTAACATTTTGCTCTTCAAGTTTATTCATTTCAAGATGTTGCTCTTCAAGTTCTTTTGTTTTAGGATTTTGCTTTTCTGTCGTGCAAGTTGTTTCTTTCAATTGTATATTCGTCATGCTTGGAAGACTGATATATTTTTCAACATCTTCAGATAATTTTGCACAATTGGATTTAAAGTTATGTAATTCATCCGTCAAAGAGGATATTTTGTCCTGTAGCTGATTTAAATGAATCGAATTACCAAATTCTTTTACAAGAGAATTACTAAATTCCTTTGTATTGTCAACTATTGCGTCATCTGCATTTACAGCCTATATAGAGTATTTAATATTTATTAATTTAAGAAATTAGAATAATAAATCTATTAATTTATTTTTGTTATTTTCTGATATAATTTTTAAGTAACTTACACAAAGTTTTAATTTCAATTCAGCATTCTCTTGTTTAAGAATATTGATCAATTGTCTGGTTTCTGTAAACTTTTGCTTGTGATGTTTGTGAACATTCATTACCTCCTCTTGCCATGTCACTAAAGTGTTAAATTGTTGTTTCATAGCTACAGTATTTTGTTTTAATGTTTCTTTTAATTTGACATTCTCTTGTAATAATTCTGTTAACTTTTCTTGTATTTCAGAAGAATTTAAAGATGATATTATTGAATTATAATCCTGCAAAATATTAAATAATAATTTATGAAATAAATTATATATTACATAATAAATTAATTTCCAACATTCTTATCTTACAATAGACATGCATTTTTGTTGAATATCTGAGTATGTTGCTAAAGACGAAGCTTGTATAGAATCTAATGATTTCTTTCCCAGTATGACAAAAGATAACGTATCGCTGTCATCAAGAGAAGTCTCCGACTTAGTTAATTCAACATTTGGAAGAAAATTTGTAGATATAGGTTCATCCAATTTAAATTTAGGCTTGCCATTGTCAATAATAAAACCAAGATTTTCAAATTCAGTTTTTGACATAGAACTTGATTTAGGATTAACATTGATGAAATCGGTTGAATGTTGTTCTTGTGAATCCATATTTCAATCATTAAATGTATCCAGCTGCATTACAAAAAGCTGTAAATTTGTCTAAAATAAAAATTATTAAATGAAATTATGATGATTCATACATGAAGAAACATATTATTAATTAGAATTATATTATCAAAAAGTATCTGTAGAAATAAAGAAGATATCAAACATATATATAAACGATAATATAACAAATGAAAATAGCATGAAATTATCAATACTTATGATTATAAAGTAATATATAATAATTAGAATCTATACCTGAATAACTACTTTATATCTCTAAAACCTACAATATATAAGATTTCTTCAAATAGATATGACACAAATGTAACAATATATAACCGTACAACTTAACTCAAAGAAATGTAATACTTAAATCGATGATCACAGTTATGGCATTATTACTAAAAAATATGATTAATAAAATTTGAATTTATCAAGTCTAATTTAAAAAAGTGTTTAAATTTACGTACAAGCAAAACAAAATACAGCTTCCTAAAAATAAGTCTGACTATTATCAATGATAGTCACCCGTAGAATCATTGTTAAAGAAATTTGAAAGATGGCATACACATGGTCTCTAAATAGTGAATCACAATCCTAAAGGCTGATATACATTTTCCACCGATTGAAGCACACAATATCTATGCGATTTTCGTGATTCTGAAATGAATATTACGCAAATACGTCGTAGTCACATTGTAGAGAGAAATGCATATAAAGGCGGCAGATAAAAACAATAAGAACAATTAAACTGTTAGTAAACAAATATCATTCTATTTTTGAGTATATCTTGAATATCAGAAAAACTCAAGCATAAATGAATTGACACTTAACATGAGTGACATTTGCTCTAAATTTCTATCAATCGTTTCTTAGTATCTATGCAAAAGAGGTTATGTTATGTTTCGTAAAACTTTAAATATTATTTATTTTTATATATTATTTTCTACGTGATATATTATGTTCTTTTTATTAATTTAGTCTGATCAATTCAATGCAATTTTATACATGCAAACGAATATAAATTCTTCTACATATTTTTTTCTAAAAGGTTAAACATTAAGAAAAAACCAAAATGTATGCTTTAAGATCTCTCTTTCATATTCGATCAAATAAAACTTTGCTGAACAAAAGCATGTATGTAATTCATAAAAAAGTAGAATTAGCAGTATGTAATGTTTTATGTAAATTTAAACATACTGTAGAAATATTTGAATTTATTGAAAGCGAAGAAGAGGATGAATTATACAAAGTAATTTCTAATCAGTATCTAGGAGTAATAGCTGGAGGTCATAAAGTTTTTCTATTGCAACCATATATAAAATGGGGTAAAGATAAGAAAAGAAATACTACGCCAGAATTGCAAATGGCTGAATCTGTAGCACTCGTAGAAAGTTTACCATATTGGAAAGTAATAGATAAAGCGTTTGCTCCATTACTGTCGTTTCAAAAAAAAAATTTATTAGGTTCAGGTGGACTTGATAATCTTCTGAACAAAATTAAACAAAATGGACAAATTACAGCTGTATTTATTAGTATAAATTTATTAAAACATGTACAGAGAATGGAACTTCAAAATATTTTAGGTTTGCCTATTTATGATCGATATTCAATAATTATACATATATTTCGTGAACATGCTAAAACGCCCGAAGCAAAATTACAGGTAGCTTTGGCTGAATTGCCATATATTTGGAAGAAAATGGGTGAAGTTTACGACCAACATAGTGGTCAAATCAATTTTGATGAAAATAGGAAAAAATTGTTGAGAGCTCGTGAATCCAAGCTAAAAAAAGCATTAGAAAAATTGAAAGAAAATAAAAAATACAGTAGAAATCGGAGAAAAAAATTTGGATTACCAAGCATTGCTGTGGTTGGATATACAAATGCTGGCAAATCATCCTTAATAAAAGTATTATCAGAAGATGAGAGTTTAAAACCAAGAAATCAATTGTTTGCCACATTGGACACAATTTCTTATGAAGGCTTACTTCCTTGTAGACAGAAGGTGTTATATATGGATACGATAGGTTTTATTCAAGATGTACCAGAAATGTTATTAGCACCATTTATAGTTACTCTTGAAGATGCTATAATCTCTGTATATATCATTTTTTCAATATCAAACATTTATTTTATACGGATATAACAGTTATTAATATGTTGCAGGATGTTATTGTGCATGTCTTTGATATTAGCCATCCTGACATGAAGGCACAGTTTCAACATGTAGAAAAAGTAATAAAACCTATGTTAAATGAACACCAATCGATTATATATGTGGCTAATAAATGTGATCTTATTGAAAAGCTTGACATAGATGAAAATACAATTGCTATATCTTGTAAAGATTTGACAGGTAAATTTGACAAGAGATAACACATTATTATTGACATTTTTTTATTGGTGGAATGTTTGCAGGCATTGATGAATTAAAATTAAAATTAGAAGAAGAAATTCTCAAAGCAACTGGAAGGTCAGTGAAACGTATTAGAGTAAAGTCTGGCAGTTTAGCATCAACATGGTTACATAAATGGACAACGGTAATAAATTTAGAACCGGACACTGATGATCCTGAATATATGTTTTTCGACGTTTTAACTACTGATTTAACAATGAATGAATTTAAGCGTTTTTTGAAACAATAAAATTCTATTACGGTAATGCAAGTTCTCTCTTGTAATGTTTTAAAAAAATTAATAACATATATGTATATACGTAGTTCTATCGATATGCATTTGTTATCGAAAGATCATCTTTTTTTACGACTCATTCGTACACATGCATAGCACGTGTCTTCCGTTCGGCGGTTCTTCTAAAGAACAGATGTATAGTACACATGAGACAGAGAGGGGAGGAGGGAGAGAGAGAGAGAGAGAGAGAGAGAGATTTAAAATATTAAATCAACAAATCTATTAGTTAAAAAGATTAATTCGAGAAATCTGTTAATCATTTTTAATTTAGGATCGTTAAGTTCGTAATCGTAAAACTTATAATAAAATGCGAAGAAGAAAATTTCAAAGCAAAACGTTATCTTTTGAAAATTTGTTTTGGTCTGTGTATTTTCATCGAATAATAAAATATATGTATGCCGAAAGAGTAATAAAAGCTTGAAGAGAACAACGGAAACGCTTTGATCGAATTACCACAATGCGTAGCATCTATCACAAACGTATCCTGTTCGTTGTAGGAACGATAAAAGGGAATAATATCGATTATATAATCTATACACGATGTCCAGTGTAAAATATGCGAGCCTGTTATATCGTTCGATTTTTCTTCTTTTTAAATTCTCTTTCCAACTATGGTTTACTTTGTAGTCAAAGAAGTGACATTTCGCGATTAAAAACCTCTTCAATAATACGCTTTTATATTTCCTTTTAGGAATCGTTCTATACTCTTACAGGAGTACAGCCGTTATCGATTTTATTTCATAAATTAAGCGCATTTAAAAGGGACCAATAGAAAACAAGCGATAAATTTTATACGTCTACGAATGTAACATCAGTATTTCTCTCATATACGTAAACGTCCGTTTTCTTGATTTACAACACAACGAGAGATAGACGTTTCTTTAATCTAAATACCAGACTAGGAAGAGGAACGATATATTTTATTCTATGAAGTATAGATACATATATAGGATTTACCAAAATGAAGATAACATTAATCTATAAAATATGTTTTTTACAAGGTAAACAATTTTAATAACGATTTTTATTTGACTTTTTACTCGAACTTAATTATTTGACACGTTAAAAGACATTTCGATGTGTTCCATTAATATAATAAACAAGGGCATTTATCTCTCTAAAAATTGCTTCGTTTGAGATAGGAAAATGAAAATCTATTCGGTCGACATGACGAAAAGATACTACAGGAAGGGAGGGAGAGAGAAAAAGAGAGAGAGAGAGAGAGAGAGAGGCGAGAAAGAGAAAGAGAAAGATAAACGAAAATCCGGTGAAGAGTAAACGAGATAAGGAAAGTTCGTTACACTTGGCTCAGTCTACCAAGAGCGTTTGATATACGAGCCTTGGCAGAGGACTCGTACGAACAACGAGTTCTCCGATCGTGAGTAAGTAGGTACCACCAAAGCTTTCAAGCTCTAACCATTAGATTGTATCGCGGAATTTGATAAACAATCGAGCCACCTTCTGGATCTTCTTTCCGACGCGTAAAAATACGTAACCGTGCTCCTTAATCTGTTAACTGTATTCGGCTAATATATTCGTCGCGAAGAGATGGCAATTTTTTGTGTTATGAAGTTATGGCAAAAGAAATTACCTTTCGCTAATATTTTAAATAAAAATTTCAATAGAAACTATAAGATATTCGTAACTGAAATATGTTAGAATATTTGAAAACAACGACGAAATAAAAAGCAATAGAAAAATTAAAAAATTTCACACGTCGCAAAAAAACTTCGCACGATGTGATGGATAAGATATTTAGAAAAAGTCTAGCAGAATGAACATGGAAAAGTGATTCCAGTGCCAACTTGTTATTCATTGCTAAATAGTGTTCTTTGTTTGAAACATCATTTTGTAAAATTTCAAATCTTTGTCTTTCTCGTTTAAGGATTATATGGGAGACAGAATAGGATAGACTTGAGTTTTGTCAATAATATTTATCAGTTTGAACAATAAAATTACTGATTTTTCAAAATCAATCGCCATTTTTTATGATTACATATAATTTTACAGTAGCAAAATTTCTTTTTCTTTCTTTAATTTTCAGGATAATTTTTATAATTGGAAGAAATCGTCGAATAAATTAACATAAAATTTATTTGATTAACCAACGTATATACGCATGCATATGCGTCTGTTGGACAACTTAAACAAACTGAGAAGATCAGAAGAAAATCGCGAGTTTTAGAACGTAGAGAGAAAGCGACGATATCGGCAGGACAGGAAACGAGGGACTATAATTAATTGCACCGAGGTCGTCGTTTAAACGTCGTTAATTTTCATTATCTCGATTGGTATTCGCTTTTCGCAGTCCGTGTCTCGCTTTGGAACGCCACTAATTCAGAGCTTCGTTCCGATTACGTAGGTACGAAGCATCGCATTAATAATTCCGGGTGTCCTTGCAAAATTTGTCAGCAAACTGTCTTTCTCACTCTCTCATTCTCTCTTCTCTCTCTCTCTCTCTCTTTCCCTCTTTCTCTCTCTTATCCTTTTCGTAGCAAGATTCACCTCGAAGCCTGGAGCGAGTGGCGAGCGACAACGTTAATGTCGAGGTACACAGAAGCCAAACTCGGCCTCCGACGCATTTCCAGCCGTGCAAGGACTATGACGATGCACTTTGCATGTTGCCTGGATTATTAAAGCAAAGCGAGTGAAACCTAATTATCGTGTACACTACGACCTGCAACCATCTCTCTCTCTCTCTCTCTCTCTCTCTCTCTCTCTCTCTCTCTCTCTCTCTTCCCCCCCTCTCTCTCTCTCTCTTTTTCTCTTGCTCACTCTCTCCTTTTTCTCTTGCTCTCCCTCTCTCTCTCTCTATTACTCTATTCTCTTTAGCCTTGGCCGAACCGTTAATTTTCATCGCTTTCATACTGTTTACCGACGGTAACAACCTAACGACTATGCGTTGTCGTCGTTGTCTCGACGATCTAACGGATGATTGTCCTATACGTTATTTCTTTTTCTTCCTTCTCTTCATTGTGTCTTCATCTTGATCGAAATCGAAAAGAAAAGATAGCGTGTATGCGTTCACATGACCCACATAATAGAAGACACGTGTTTCCACGTTAACAAATGTTCATTTGAGAAGAATCAGCTGATCGACCGGAAAATGAACGATTACGATGTGACACACGTAAAATAAATTTCGTTGAAAGTTGAAACGCTTACTAGAACGTTAGGATCCACGGATATCCGGATATTTGAGTTGTCGAATAATATCTACCTACCTACCTACCTACCTACCTACCTACCTACCTACCTATCTACCTACCTACCTACTAGTTTTATCTTTGATCTTTCGGAGTCGCTAACGATCCGGCCTTGAACAATCCTATTTTCGACGTACGTACGTCTTTCTCTCTCTGGATCGTCGATCACGAAGTCTATCCAACGTTGGATATCACATTGAAGGATCTTTAGCACTGCCGTGTTAACCGTTCGGATTCCAAAGTTCTACCGCTAGAAAATCGATCGAATCGGAAGGCAGGTATAGATGTATGTAGGTAGATACTTCTCTTGAAGAGAAGACGGAACTTGTGTTCTTGAACTTTATATTAGTTACGCCCACGCGATAATCTATCGCGAAGCCAATCGAGAAGGGGAGCGTATCTGCACGTAAAAAATATTTCCTTTCAATTTTTTTACTTGAAAATTACGATCCGCCGATCGCAAACAGTTCAAATACGTTTAATAAGTATATAAAAAATTGTTGTTCGTTTTCTGGTCGTTCTAAATATCATAACGTCAACTTTCAGGATCATCGTTATGTTCATGGATCTAAGTGTAAGAAACGATCTTCACGAGACCCGAGCAATTAATATTACTTGCGTTGTAAAGTTTATTAATATGATATTGTAACACAACACAAGTACTGTCGAGCTAATTGGCCCCGTACTTCCTACGAAGCTTGTTTAGTACGTAGTTTCGAAGGAAGTGTAATCGATCTATCTAACCACCTATCGCATCACCCGTATTTCGGAGGAAGAGTCATGATTATTTTAAGGAAGAAGTATTAATATGCCGATAATTAATATCTTCCGTCTTACTTTTGTCTTATTTTATATTACATTTTTTTTTTACGTGTTTACATACATTACGAGTTACAAAAAAACTCTTATTAAAATATTTTTATTTTACAGTATCAACCTTTAAGAATATTCATTGAAAATTTCATCAGAAAATTCTAAAAATTGATCATGTTGCATTCATTTTCTAACAAGAAGAAGAGGGAGAAAAACCTTTTTTCTTTTTTTTTATTGAAATAGAATTCAAGTAAAATAATGTCTTTAGATTCAGGAACAATAAATTTTCATTGACAATGCAATACTTAATTTTAAAAAAATACGGCCAATACCTATGTTTCGCGATTGCTAGCCTGAGGTAATGTGATCGAAGACAACTCGAATCGTTATTTTAGCTAATGGAAAATCTCGTTATTAGAAACGAAGGCGAGATAGAAGGCGCGTTCAATAGATGTAGTAAATGTTCGTTTCGTGCTTTAACTACAAAGCTGGAGCTTAACCGGTACCATTGTAGGGCAACGATTACACGACCGATTGACTAACGAACGCCGATCGACGAGTAAAAGAGAGAGAGAGAGAGAGAGAGAGAGAGAGAGAGAGAGAGAGAGAGAGAGAGAGAGAGAGAGAGAGAGGTAAAGAGACAGAGAGAAAGAGATAGATGGATAGATAGAGAGAAGAGAACGAGACTCGGGTAATATAATGATTGGTCGTCGCGCTGATTTGGACGCTGTTACAGACTCAATTACGCGCCGCGGAGCATGGGCCTCTGATATATTTTCCTCTCTCACCCTCTCTCTCTCTCTCTCTCTCTTTGTTTCTCTTTCTCTCTCTATCTCTTTCTCTGACACGCTGGAACTTTGATCCCTAGCGTGTCGGCGGTCTCGGAATGAAATTAAACGGACTATGCGAGCAAATAACGAAAATTAGCGTCCGGTGGCTAACTCGGCCCGATTTTTGTCGCCAGGTTTTGCTAAACTTTTCAAGAGAAAAAAGAAAAAAGAAAAAGAAAGAAAAGCGAAAGAAAAACAACGTTAAGCTTCTCCGAGACGTACGAGTAATTCACGAGATTCTTTGCGAATATATTTCGTTTTATTATACAAATGTTCTCTTTTTATTTACTTATTTTTTTCTTCCGATTTTTTCCCTGCCTTGTAAGATTTAATTTTTATTGGATACTCTTGTCGTGTAGATCGCGGATCCATTAAAACGATTGGAAATTGTTTCGCGATGATCCGAGCATGTAATGGCTGGTATTACGATGCTATTACGAAGGAGGATGAGTACCGAGAGCCTCGCAACCGCATCGTCTTTCCTTCTTATCGAAAGGAAAGATCGCGAAACTTGCTCTTTCCTTATTTTATGTACATATATATACACACACATATATACATGCACATATAAATACGTATTACGAACGGACGGCGGAGAAGAAATCGTTTGCCATGTCTTTTCTAACGATCCTGTTTATTTCGGCTAAAGGCAACTGTATCTTTTCCGCGACGATCTATATTCAAGAGTGTTTATAAAAAATTGGATTCGTATTGTTATTCCGTCACGTTATCGAGCTAATTGGCTGATGGTGAGTTAGATAGGTGGACAGACGGATAGATTGATAGGCAGATAGACAGATAGTAAGCGGTATCAAGGGATCGTTAGGAATGCGTCTCCTCGCGAATCGAGTAATTGGCTTGTCGATGCACGTAATTGCTTAGAATTGCGTGTTACCCTGGACCGACCTACATTACATTTGCCAAAGAACTAAAAGATTATCGTATTACAAAATCAAATAAACAAAGAGAGGGAGAGAGAGAGAGAGAGAAGAGACAAAAAGAAGAAACACAGAGATTAAAAAATATGAAAGAACAGTATAAGATGTAGCGTTCTGAAAAGCGTGACTAATATCAAAGAAAGTAATTTTGTGTCATCGATGTCAAGAGAAACGCAAATTTCTAATCTAGGATCTTATTTATTAGGTATCACGAATGTAATCACCATTCATCGTTCAGGTGCGACATCGTCGAGGCATAACTTCCGTCTTAACGCGTTCACCTTTTTAGTACGACCTACGTGTTCTTCCTACCTCTGTAAAGTAGATGCTTTTATATAAGGACGGCTGTTCTCAACGCGAGGAAATTCCAAGAGTCCGCGGCGCGTTTAAACGTTCCGATTATACACCGTTGAAGGATTTTCTTCGTGCTCGTGCACCGGTGGTAGCAGTAAGAGAAGAGAAGATGGTGGTGAAGGATGTAGAAAAAAAGGAAAAAAAAAAGAAAAAAAAGAAAAAAAAGAAAAGAAGAAGAAGAAGAAGAAGAAAAAGAAGATTCACCTTCCGACACCGCCAAGAAATTCTAACGATCGAGGTCCTCAGGTTAATTGCGGCTCCTCGAACGCGTGCGTACACCCGCTCTAGGACTCCCGCGACGTCGAGTAGGGCCGTTAAGGAAGGCCCCGTGGGACCCCTACGTCATTCCCTTCTTCTCCTTCCTTTCAATCCTTGCTCTTTCACGTAGGTCTCCACCTTTACCGGGCGTGGGACCAACCACAAATTTTTCTTCCAACGCACCTCTAGCCTCTTCACGATCAGTTTTCATTTTCCTTTTTTGTTTTCTTTTGATTTAGGTAAGTATCCAAACGCTTCGTGTATTTTACGAACGAATGAATCAACATTTTCCCGCCAAAAGGAACCCGTCGACCATATTGGGCCTTCCTTCTGATCTCGAGTCTTTTAATTTTTTTTTCTTTCTTTTTTGATTTCCTTCGCTTTTCTTTTTTCTTTCTTTTTTTTTTTTTTTTTTTTTTAATTCACTCGAAACGATCTCAAAGAGAAAAATTTGATTCCACTTCAAATCTCTGTCGTTTTATCGCGAAAAGTCGAGGCTGCTTTCCGCATGAATTTATTTCCGACTATACGAATAAATAAACGATGCTCCAATCGATTCAGGCAAGCTCGAAAAGCGCGACGAGTGGAACCATATGAAAGGCGGATCATTAAAGTTTTTCGGTCGCTTACACCCGGTAGTAACGCGTGCTCATCGTAGTCATCAGGATCGTGTCTGTCACGTTTCTCGATGTATAGGGTGACCGATTTTTAACTCATCCAGGCGAATAACATTCCAATTCGAAAAACATTCACACGCAAATTTATCTGCGAGATTAACCTCGAAATATTTTCAATATTGCGAATAAATAACAAACATTTTTTCCTTCCGAACAATAGTAAATACCTTCGAAATATTACTTGAAACAATTCCTTTCGAAGTATTACAGTAGATTCTTTCCATAATGAAGTGTAAAAAGAAAAAGAATATTACGTAGGTATTAAAAAATTGCAATATACCGATTGGGGAACAGAAGGATACCAGTTACGTGCCTGAGCGGGAGCGCACGCGATTGGTTAGATAGCGGGCGTGAGAGGTTGGAGGGGCAAGGTACAACGTCATTAGAGAAGACAGTAACATCGTGTGCCGGGGTTGGGCGAAAGGTGTCGAAACGGTTAGTAGATATGTTCGGCGCGAGGGTAGCCGCGTCGCGCCGGTGGCGCTTCGCTGGTGCGTGTGCGCGAGAAAGAGAGAGAGAGAGAGAAAGAGAGAGAGAGAGAGAGAGAGAAGGAAAGAGAGAAGGAGAGAGTGCGAGGGAGGTTGTGAGTGAAAGAGAGTGAGAGAAGAAGAGAGGGGAACGGGAACGAGGGTATCGCGGCCTGGCGGAGCCCAGTCGAGTCCCGTGAGTCCGGGCAAGCACGGTGCTCTGTCTCTTTTATCGTAGGTGGTGTGGTGGTGGTGGTGGTGGTGGTGGTGGTGTGGTACGCGCGCGGTGCTGGTGTAGGCGTCGTCCGGGACAGAGAGAGAGAGAGAGAGAGAGAGAGATCGGAGCCGCCATCCCACGGAGGAAACGAGACGTCGTCGCCGTTTCGAAGACTTTCGGTTCGTCCGTCGTCTAGCGACACGCCTTCTTATCGTTCTCTCGCGGCTGTCCTCTCTCTCGGCGCGCGTGTCCTCCTCTTGGTCGCTAGTCAAATTATCGCGACGTATCGTATATTCTTCTTCTCGGAGGAAAAACGAGAAGAAGAAGAAGAAGAAGTAAAAGAAGAAGAAGAAGAGGAAGAGGAAGTGGAAGAAGGAGGGTGAAGGTCTTTGTCGAGGACAAGAGAGAGAGAGAGAGATAGAGAGAGAGAGAAAGATATATACATATATATAGAGAGAAAGAAAGAGAGAGAGAGAGAGAGAGAGAGAGGAGAGAAATAGGAGAGAAAAAGAGGGAAAGTGAATTTATGAGAATGTGAAAATTGATGATAAATTTGACGAACATATAGAGAGTGTCAAAAGTGACAGAGAGATAGGAATAAATAGAGATAAAGATAGAGATATACAGAAAGAGAGAGAAGGAGAGAGAGATAGATAATATTAGAGTGAAAGAAAGACAGATAGAAGAGAGAACCGGCGTGCGTAAGCACGCGTCGAAGAAAGCACAGGGGCGGCCAAGGAAGGCGCGCGAGAGCTCTGCTCTGTTAGTCGGCAGAGGAGTAGGGGGCGGCGGGGCCAAAGCTGTCACTTCGATCGCCATTTTAGCGTTCGAGGCGGCGAGGAGAGCGCGAGAGCCGGGCATGCGGTGCCGACGACGGATCGGAGCGCCCTGCTACCGGACTTAGCCACCGGATAACACCAAACTTTCCTTTTCTTTCTTTTCTTTCGTCAAAGAAGATAGGACAGAACACAACAAACGAAGAGGAACGAGCCCAGCCGGTAAGCGTGAATCAAAAAGAGAGAGTGAATGAGAGAGAGAGAGAGAGAAAGATAGAGAGAGATAGAGAGAGACAGAGAGAAAGAGAGAGTGAGTGAGTGAGTGAGTGAGTTAGTGAGTGAGAAGGAGAGAGAGAGAGAGGGTTCGCCGCCCCTAACCTCGATGTCGCGCGAGCCTCGCGACCCTTTCTCCACCCTCGCTCTTCGCGCCCCCTCTCTTATCCTACGCTGAAGCTTTAGGGGTGAGAAAAGGCGCCGAATTCGAATCGGCAAATCTATGGAATGCGATCCTCTCTCGCACATCCCAATTCACTCGTTCTCGACTATCCTTTTAATTTTCGTTTACATTATTCAATCTTTGGAAATGGATATACATATATATGCATGTATGTATGTATGTAAATGTGTCGTTTGTTTTAATTTGGAAAAATTAAATAATATACGTAAATATGTACGTTTATCGTTATTAATATTATCGTTTTAATGTTAAACGAATTACCAGGAAAATCGTGTATATATTCTAAATATTTTTTTATGACGTTAATTGATCCGATTAATTTATAATTAGCAAAGTATATTGTATTATTCAAAGTTCTATCATATCGCACCTGTGCGTGCGCGTTTCTTATACACATACATATACGTATGTGTATACGTATATATATATTTTTTTCTATTACTTTTATTATATATAATATGATTATGAGAATTATATATTTTCTACGTCAGATAAACGTTCGGACAGCTGATCGTTGCGATCACTTTTGCAACGATTCGATCGGAACGAACGATTCGTACGTCGAACTTTATGGCGCTCGTAATCGTCGTTTGTTGGAGCGAAACGCGATGCTCGAAGCGACCGAAACGATTAGGAACGATCGCGCGTCGATGGCTTTGGAAACTATTCTGCTTTTTGTTTCTTTCTTGTTTTTCCTTTTTTTTTCCTTTTATCCCCTTGTTTTATTTTTTTTTCTTTTTTTTTCCTTTTTTCCCTTTTTTTTTCCTGAAAAAGAGCAACGTATTTTGTTAGAGCAGCAAACGAACGAGATCTCGTTTTACGAGCACTCGACGACATCTCGTAGTTGGGATCGTCGCGTTCGCGGTAAGCGTTTCGAAAACGAAACGCGATCGTTATCACCGAATGCAATTTCGAATTTGCCGGTGCTATTCCTTTCGTCCGACGAGAAAGTCGGAGTACACGTTCGTTTTAATTTCGCGATTTTCATCTTCGTTGTCTCGATTTCGATATCGCGTGTTCCATTTTTCTTTTTTGTTTTCTATTCGTTTTTTCTTTCGACAAAGTGAGATTCGATCGATCGATAAGTACGCGCGATATAGTATTCGTTAATCGAAAAATATTGATAAAACGGTTTTGTACGATTGATTTATATGAAACATCTTTTACTTAATTTTTTTTTCCCCTTTTCTTTTCTTTTTTATTACAAACTCTTTTCGTATGTTATAGTAAGAGAATTAAAAAAAGAAAAATAACAAAGTTTGACAAATATCTTATTAAACTTTGTAATACGACGTCGTCCGCAAGAACATCGCAATTGCGTGTATATTCAACGAGATGGTAAAAAAGAAAAAAAGATAAAAAAAGAGAGAAAGAAAAGAGAGAAAGATCGAGCGAGCTCACGCGCGAATTTCTATTACCAATGCTAATGAGATGCAATCGTGATCGAAATAACTTGGAACACGTCGAGAAATCTCGTATGAAGCGTGGGTGACCGCTAGAGTAAGGAGTGACTTGCGAAGGAGAAAGGGAGCTTCTAAGATAAAAGAGAAAAGCTGTGTGTGTGTGTGTGTGTGCGCGCGCATATGTACACACACACAGAGAGACACATATCACGTTCATATCGGTATTTCTATCGACGTTCGGATCGAAAAGGTGTGTGAAAGGACAAGGTTGCGAGGACGAGAGAGAAAGAGAAAGAGAGAGAGAGGGAAAGTTAGAGATAGAAACAGAGATAGAAATAGATCTATCGAGGTCGAAACGATTTCTCGATATCGTCATTAAAAAAAAAAATTCGATACGTATTTTATCGAAATAAATTACTTTTTAACAATTGACATTTTTTTTCTCGACGACAATAGAACTATTTTTTTTTGTCGATGAAAATCTTACCGATTAACGACGTAGGATTGATAATATTAATTAATCGACTCGATTATTCGCCTCGTTACAGCCATAGGGAAACCCAAAATCATTAATTTGAACGGAGCTTTGTGAGATTATATCGTAGTAGAGAATGTGAATAATGATACATATATTTTATATGGCCTCGATCGCTCTCAAAGGGATGAAATCAATCCCTAAAGTGATACGAGTAACTTCATATCTTTGCATTTAAATGGATATAATGAATAATATTATTTAATTTGTACGAAGTGATGTAGATTGATACAGGAAAAGTTTCCTGGTAGTAATTGTACAAATCAATTGCATACTCTTTCTTTCCTGACGTTTTATGCCAATATCTTTTTCAGTTTGTATAATTACAGACGTAGCTTGTAGTTTAGCTTAAAAAAAGAAATTATTATTTTTTTCTTTATTCTGTTTCTTCTCCTTATATATATATATATATATATATATATATATATATATATATATATATATATAAGTCACGTAACTATATTTCACAATCTAGGATTGTAATTACAGAATTAAAAAATATTGCCTGAGAAGTCTCGAACAAGAGTAATCGATCTTTATGATCGTCGAGAAACTTTTGGTCCATTCCGTATTTCAATGATAATCATTCTCGTTAAATGTTTAAAGAATGTATAATGATATAACTCAATTGGTTTACAGGTACGAAAAAAAAAAAAAACAAGGAGAATCCGGCGAGAAGGTAGAAGATAGAAGATCGCAGCATCATTGGTAAAGCGACACTGTTCCTCTTCTTTTCTCGATCTCTTTCTCGACGAAGAGAAAAGAAGAAACGTGGAGGAATTGAAGAAGGTTCGCTATGCTTTTGCGCGTTTGAACGGTTCGCTCGCGCGACTCGGAACGATATAGTTAGATAGATAGCTAGATAGGGTAGTTAGATAGATAGATAGTTAGATAGATAGATAGATAGATAGATAGATAGATAGATAGGATAGGTAGATAGGTAGATAGATTAGATAGATAGTCGTCGTGTCGCGTGTGTACTTGCTTTGGTGAGACGAAGAAAGAAGAAGAAGCAGAAGAAGAAAAGGAAGAGGAGAAGGAGGAAGAAAAATAAAGAAAAGCAAAAGACGGAAAGGAGAAGCCGTGACCCCCGAGAAGAGAAGGATAGAAAGGTCAAGTCGAGGAGGTTAAAGCCGTTGTCCTTCGAAGATCCTCCTTGGCTACTGCGATAGAAGAGAATTTACGTTAACGTGATGCCAGCAGAATTAGACGATCGATTTTTGAAAAATGATCGTTTATAAAGATTTTCGGTACTGATTCGATCGATCAGCTGTTCTCTTCCTTCGATTTTGATCAAGTTCGTAGATTCGATTTAATGCAAAAGTGAAGAGAAAAAGGAGAGAAGATATTAGAGATAGATAAGGACGAAAAGAGAAAGAGAAAAAGAGAGAGAAAACAATTTGATTAGAAAAGAAGAGTGTAATAAAAAGTCGAGTGGGTGTGTGTGTGCTTGTTGTGACGTCTTTGTCCTTGTCATCGTCATCGTCATCGTGTCGTCGTTGTCTTCGTCTTCGTCTTTGTCTTCGTCTTCGTCGTCATTGTTGTCGTCATCTTCGTCGTCGTTGTCGTGTCGTCGTGACGAAGGGGTGGCATAGAGCTTCCGGTGGATCGAAACTCAAGATTGGGGGGGCGTGCGAGACTGAATTTGCCCCCCCAAACCGCACCGACTCTCCTTCCCTTCGCGTTTAACGCGAAGCAAGAAAAGCCTGCAACTCTATCGAGTTCCTTCCAAGTGTTCCTCATCTTCCTTGCTTCGTGAGAACTACCACGCCGTCCTTTTGGGTAAGTCGAATTTTTTACGTTCTTTTTATTCTCTTTCTTCTTCTTCTTCTTCATATTCTTTTTTTAACTTCTTCGTGTTGTAAAAATCGTCGTAGCATCGACACGAAGACGGTAACGAGAGATGATTTGTTTTTCTTTCTCTCTCTATCTCTCTTTCCATATATATGTTTATATATATATTTAATTTTTATATATCTGATATATATATATATATATTAAGTAGTAATTAAGTAATATACATTTTTTTTTATTTTAACGTTCTTTCTTAAAAAAAAATCTAAATTTCTTTTATTCTTCTCTTGTCTCGCCCTACTCGTTACAAGATTTAAAAAAGTCTAGCTCGATTTATTGATAATTTTAAGGCGTAAGAACTTTTCAAGATTAGATAAGAAACTTTAATTGAAGGGATATAAATGAAAGGATTTTAGTCGGAAGTTAATTTTAAGGGAGCAAGTATAATCGTTAATTTTTCGAACGGTTATTTAAATGTAACCGAAGTAAAGATCGTAAGAGTGGACGAAGAAAAGAACGAGCAAGTAAGTCGCCTTGCCGTTCCGTAAAGTAGTTCATTCGGTGTGGGTCAAACGTTTATATCCGAGTTTTCGGCGAAAACACTTGTGGAATTCATCCTGTTCTCTCACTTGCCTTACTTTAACCAAGACACACGACTGTATTCGCCGGTTGATGTGTAAAACGAAATAAAGAATACTTTTGCTTGGATGTTTATTTAAAAATAAAATAACACATAAAACAAAAACCACGACTATCGGTAAAAAAAAAAATAAATATCTCTTTTCCTTTTTTAAATCGTTAAATGTTTTTCTCATTAAATATATCGTCGTCATTGAAAACGAAATAATTACGTCATAATTATAGTCTCTTATTTTATTTCAATATCTAAAGCAAAATTATTATCTATACTTTAGAATGCTGAGATATCACAAAAGTATGTAAATTTCTTTTACGATTCCTGCTTTCTTTCTTTCTTTTTCTTTTCTTACAAGATATATTTATTAAAACATTTTTGATAGAAAATTGCCATAAGATTTACACGCGTAGCTCCAAATACGTATGTATAAAGAAAAAGAATTCTCGAGCGATTTAGAGACACGGAATCGAAGTGGAACTTCTCTAATGTACCATAGAGACGTTTCTCGGTGTTGGCATATCCGCTTCCTTCCTCGTCTCTCGAAAGAGTACACAGAAAAAGAAATAAATAAACGGTCTTCCTCGAAAGAGACGCGTTTTGTTCGCGGCGTGTGCCTTTGTTCTCGAGCGTCCGGCATTTTCGTGCCGTTTTGTTGTTGAGAACCGAACTAAAGGCGGGACTTCGTACACGGTGTGCTCGTGCCGAAACACCGGCTCGGATTACGTTCCGTTTGTTTACTGCGATCGTAGTCGAGTCTCAAAGGGTTAGTTCTTTCCGAGAGTAAGGAGGGGGTGGGATGAGCAAAAAAATACCCATCCTCCAAAAAAAAAAAAAAAAACGAGAAAAGAACAGAAAAAAAAGAAAAAAAAGAAAAGAAAACGAAATGCCGAAAGAGAGATTTTACGCGAGTTCTCATTCAAATTTTTTTATCCGTTATTACTGTGTGTTTCACACAAAATAGACTAGTTTCGACCGTTTACGGAATCGTTGTAATACTGTAAACGTATACAGATGTTGCTTGATTTTTCGACCACATCCACACAATCTTCTTTCTTATTTTTGAATTTATTTTGTTTGATCGAATAATTGAATATTGGTCTGGATCGGTTCAGATCGGCCCAATTCAAATGGCCCAGGATCGATGTTGCGTCTATCGATAAAATAAATGGAATCGTCTGAACGCCATCATTACGATATACGTATGCATGTGTGTATATATATATGTTGTACGTATGTATGCATGTATACACCACTCGTGATCGATTCACTGTTTTTTATTTATTTTTTTTTTTTACCGAATCGCCGCATGCGGTTTCTACGTCCAAAATTGTCGAATCCATGATTTTACCGTATACGGTTGACGGCAGTACCGTGTGAACATGTATATATTATAAAACATATGGGTCACTGTAAAAGACGGTAAAATAACCAGTTAGAAAAAAAAACCGATTCAGTGTCGTGTGAACGAGCTCTTACTGTATATATTTTCTCTCTCTCTTTCTATTTCTTCCTCTCTTTCTCTTTCTCTCTTTCTCCTCCTATCTCTTCTTCTCTTTCTCTCAGGTAAGAGAAAATTGTACGTTATACTCGATCACGCGCCGATCGTTGCCGATATCGAACTTTATAGTCCTTAAGCGCAGCCCCCATTATCTCGGCCGGTCATCCGGAAATATACATCGCGATAATTGCACTCTTTCACCACCCAATTTGACGTCAGAATGCGTATTAAAGATAGAGATGGATAGAGGAAGAGAGAAAGAGAGACAGAGACAAAGAAGACGAAGGGTATAACGTTCAATAATATTTTTATGTTATCCTTGAATGCAATTTATCTATCTTCCTTTGTATACGTGCGTGTGCTGTGTGATCAAATCGTTTAAAAAATTATTTCGATTAATATTTCTTTTCGTTGGATGTGAAAGTTCGTTCGATTAATTAATTAACGTATAACGTATCACCGAGCATGGATGAAAATTGTTTCTATCACGATCGGCAAAGCTTTGGATTGGTTTGGTCGATGATGGAAAAAAAGAAGAAAAATAAAAAAGAGAGAAGGAGAAAGAAAGAAAAAAAATATCGAACTCGAGGAAAATCTGTAAGATCTAAACTACGTCGTCATGGGACAACTACTACTATACCCGTCGACAAATTCTATGAAAACGTCGGTGAGAACTCCGACCGTATCGGAGATATAAATTAGTTGACGTTGATGAGCGGCACAGTTCAAAGGAACTTTGGCCGTATTCGACGGCTAGTTTTCCGCGCGCGTAATATTTGATTCGAGCTCGTGTTTACCGGCATGATAGCAAGAGAGAAAGAGAAAGATAGCACGTATATAAACATACTCGACGTGTGAGTATATATATATATAGACACATACATACGTAAGTATATATACGTATGTGTGTAGTAAGTACGTGTATATCGAACGACCGTAAATACTCGTTAAATCGTTAAATCGTTAAGGACTGAGCGAACTCGTTCAACGTCGAGGCGCGAATACGAAATTTTTCCGTTTAAATTTATTTCCCCCCCCCCTCTCTCTCTCTCCTCTTTTCCTTCTCTATTTCTCTTCTTTTTTCGTCGTTCCGTGATCGTCGAGTATCGTTACATTGTTTTTCAATAAACACCTGATTTCTGTCCATTTCGAAAGGAAGACTCGAACCAACAGTAAAACGAGTTGTGTCGACGATCATCTTGTTCCATTTATTCTTATTTTTTCTTCATCTCATTCGTTACGTTTTACGTAAACACGAAGCTTGTTCTGTCATCATACGTTTTCATTATACTTCGATGAGGATCAAAAAAAAAAAAAAAAGAAACGTCCGAGCATTAAGTCTTAATTCGTTCTAGATACTACTACTCTAAAGAAGAAACGAAATGGTTGTTCTCAGTTAAATCTAAGTTCCATTAAATCATCCTTCTTCTCTTACGGATACAACCGATTTTATCAGTGATACTCGAAACGCGAAATGATTTCTTCCGTGAGAATGCTTTTAATCGATTCCCTTTAAAAGCATCGTCTCCTTCGAAAGGTTTCCTTTCCGTATAACGTTTCATTTATTACGCGAGTAGTAAAACAAAAAGCGTACATTAAAGTTAGTGTCTTTCTTCGTTCGCCTTTCAATTTCGAATCGTAATTTCATTTCGAAGTTGAAACATCCTAACCGTAGCGTAGCGATGATTGTATACCAGATGATACTTGTGGTATTCCAAAGAGAATTCTTTTCTATAAGAAACGAAAAGGTTCGACTGGTCACGAATAAAAATTGAAGAAAAAGAAAAAAAAGAAAAGAAAAGAAAATACAAGTTCGATGTTCAAACCACGGATGATCGATCAACGACACGGTCTCTTTAATCGTACCGTGATCATTTCCGTCAAATAAAAATCATCATCGTATTTGCATCGGTTGTACTCTCTCTTTTTCGAGGAAGAAGATAAGGAAAAAGAAGATGAAGAAGAAAAACCAAGACAAGAGAGAAAGGTAGAGAGAAAGAGAGAGAGAGAGAGAGAACGAATGAGTGAGTGAGTGAGTGATGCTAAAATCGAACCAAAGAAGTATACATATACGAAGTAGCAGCGTGATCGTTCGAATCGAGATCTCGATTCCATTTATAGAGAAACTAGTAAAAGCCTCTCTGCTTACTTCGAGTCCATAAAACGAACGTGGAAGGTATTTTCTACGAGGAGAATCGATTCTTTTCTTTCTCTCTCTCTCTCTCTTTCTCTTTCTCTTAAGAGAGAGAGAGAGAGAGAGAGAGAGAGAGCGAGAGAGGAAAGTTCGTATCTACCCTAGAGTAAAGAATTATCATGGATAAAGTTCATATTTTTACACGATTAAATGAAAAAGGAATGTGTGTGTATACGTGATATACCTAGCAAAGACTTAATTACTGCATGGAGGTCAACGATACACATTTTGAACATTAAATAAATTAGAAGTTGTTTACAACCTGAAACTCCGAAACGTGTATTCTCGGGAACTGTAGTCTCTTTAAAAAAATAAAAAAGAAAATAACATCACCGTAAAGATAATTAAAAGATCTTTCGAACGATATGCCACTTGATGCTTGTTATCATTTAAGATTTTGGAGATCGCGTGTCATCTCTCTTACAGAATTAGCAAAAGTTAGGTGAATTTTTGACAAGAACCTGTCTCATTCGAGAAAACAGAACGAAGAAAATTGATTCGGTGTTATCGGTGTTTTTCGAGAAGGGAAAAGAAAAGAAAAGAAAAGGAAAAAATCACTAGATTTCATGTGACGAACGATAGCTTCATTCGTTGATAGAATTCTGTATACACGTATGTTGGAAATTAGTGAAAAAGAATAAGAGACATACCATTCGAAGGGAATTCATAATTACGCGGCTTCGTTAGCGGTAACGCGGTAACTCCGGTTTTAAAGTTAATCGACGATGTGAAAGAATTTTAGCTTGCCGTTGGTTGGTTGGTAGGTTGGTTGGTTGGTTGGTTGGTTGGTTGGTTTGGTTCGTTCGTTCGTTCGTTCATTCGTTCGTTCGTTCGTTCGTTCGTTGGTAGATAGATAGATATAGATACATACCTGAGCGGGGGTGATGGTGGTAAAGAGAAGGATATATACAGGCGCGCGCGCGATGAGCGGCCTTAAAATACGAGCCAGCTTTCGTGGCTCCGGCCATTAAAAGCCGTACTGGCGATGCGGTTAACCTCAAAAAGTCTATAGTTCGGCCTTCCGTCGGAGAGCTACCGTGGGCAATTTCGCTTCCAGAATACGAGGAAAAGGATGGACACCGCGTACCGGCTGTTTGAGGTGGTGCTGGTTGGATGGTGAAGATGAAGGTGGTGGTGGAGTTGATGGTGGAGGTGGAAGCGAACGGAGAGGGGACCGAGATGGATGGAAGCACGCGTGGGAGGTGCTGGAAAAGGAGGTGAACGAGGTCGGCTTCGGTTGCCTTTCCTTCCTTTTTTGGATCGAGTTAAAGGAAGGAGGAAGACACCTTGTGGGAAGGGTAGAAAATCAAGAGAAATATAAAGAAAGAAAAAAAAAGAAAGAAAAGAAGAGAGAGAAAGAAAGAAATAAGAAAAAACCCTAATGAATTCGGTTCACGCTCGAGTGGAAAGTACGAAAACGCGAAAAGCGTGGTTACTTCATTGAGAACAACCCCCTACGACGTTCTCGACCAATAAAAACTCTTAAATCACTGCTTTACCTTCTCCCTCTCTTTTTCTTTCTCCCTCCCTCTTACTCTTTTTCTCACATTCTCGGTCGACTCGCGAAAACCCTTTTGAAATAGTGCCTACGATAATCCGATCGACGAGGGAAAATGCGAACAGGGTCGTTTGGGGTCGAAACGAAAGGGGGAGAGGAGAGAAGGTACCTGAAATAACAGGGAGTGCTCGTCGGATTACACGATGTATTTGTTCGGAGGGTTACCCCTAGTGGACGTTCTGGACTCCTCTTCTTCTCTGGATGGAGCATCTCGTTTACTTTTTTTCCCCTTTTTTCTTTTTTCTCTCTTTGTTCCTTTTTTCTCTACTTTTATTTTGTTTCTTGTTTTTTATTTGTTTTTTTTTCTTACTCGGACGATATGACGCGAGGGTTTAATTGTCTTGATAGCTTCATCTGTTTCCGAAACGCGCATTTCGAAACGAATCTTTCGTACTTTATCAAATACTTCAAATTCTCGAATTTCTCTACATTTTGGTTTTACATTATCAATTTTATTATCTATATACGAAGTGAATCATAGAAAGAAATGTAAGCTTAAAGTTTTATGATTAACGATTACGTCTATTTTCTAGGATATCCGTTTCTCTCTCTCTCTCTCTCTCTCTCTCTCTCTCTCTCTCTCTCTTTCTTTCATTTTCTCTTATAAGAAATTTTCTCGGGCGAAATTTACTATTTATGAGGAAATAAATGAGAGTAGGGATGGATATAAAACGACGGGTTGCCTCCGCTGATAGGATGATTCTTTGAACGTATGTATCTAGGTACGATTTTTCGAAAAAATGGTAAAGCGGGTCGAAAGTTTCTGAGCGTTCGCGTAAATCGTAATAATCGAGACACGAAAGAGAGAGAGAGAGAGAGAGAGAGAAAGAGAGATAAAGAGAAAGAGAGATAGATAGATAGATAGATAGAGAGAGAGAGAGAGAGAGAGAGAGAGAGAGGATAGGTCGGTCGAAGAGGAAGGAAAAGAACGAGGAAAAAAGGGTGGCGGGTGTGGGTGTGGAATAGGGGATGGGGGGTCGAAGCGAAATTAGAAAATATTTTCAACGTCGAGGAAGCTCGCCTAGGGGAGCCCCACCCACTTTTATGTCGGTGTTGGCACGTCTCTCGTCTTGCTTTATTCGGAACGCAATAATAAAAGCAAACAATTGTGAAAGGAGAATGAAGGAACGAATTCGGCGAATGCATTTCCGGCGTTGTAACGGTTAACGCGCTCCAGAGATGCGCTTAGTTATGCATGGAAAAAGTAGCATTCGGTTTTATACTTGTTAATGAGACCCTGGTTGCTTTTGCCGTGGAGCTTTTAGTTGAATTCTCTTCTCGTTTTTCCCTCCATGCTTTTACGATTCGGTAGATATAATACTATCCTCTCCTTTCTCCGTTCATCCTCCTATCGTCGTTCATCTTTAAAAATTGATCTTAACTTTCTTCCGCTTTAAGCGTTAAAGAATTTTTGTTCTTCCTTCGGAGTCCTCACGGCGCAAACTTTTCTTATAAATATATATGTATATATATATAAATAAATAAATAAGTAAATATATATATGTATATATATATATATATATAGTCATTCGACATCGTCAAAAATCTAAACAAGAGTGACAATAAATAACATACACGTCGGAACAATCGGAAACAGGTTGCGGTGTAATGTACATATATCGGTAGATACGTAGAGTTGCATCGCGATGCACCGGCTTCCACGATCGGACCGGCCTGTAGAAGGAAGGATCGTGTGCCTCGTTCGATGATGCAACGACTTTTATAAGAGAAAGAAAGAGACATATATAGTGGGGGAGAGAGGTAGAGAGTAAAGAGTGGGAGAGAGGTAAAAAGAAAAAGAAAGATCATTGCACGAGGAAGAGGAGGAAAGAATCGAGCTCGGGCACGACTCGGACGAGTACGATGGAGGGAGGTTGACGTGCCTTCTCTTCGAGGTGTACAGGTACATACACGGTTTTACGTTGCACAAAGACGCGCGTGCACTACGACGACGACTACGGCGACGACGGCGACGGCGACGACGACGGGAAAGAGAAAGAAAGAGAGACAGAGAGAGAGAAAGAGAGAGTCCTAGATTCTCGCTTTCGTATCCGTGAGAGAGAGAGAAAGAAAGAAAGAAAGAGAAAGAGAGAGAGAGAGAGAGAAAGGACGAGCGAAGCTGTGTGGCTCGGCAGTCCCACGGGGCCCGTGATGTCCTCGGTTTATATCAAGGAGGGTGGGAGGGGTCTCTCAACCTCCGCGATCCTCTTCTTGGTCCCCTTTCTCTCTCAGTGCCGGCAGTCCTTTCGAATCCGTCGTCCTCTTCTCTCCTTCCTTCTCTCTCTTTCTCTCTTTTACTCCCTCTCTCTTTTACTCCGTTGCATGATGCTCGCGTACCTCTTTCCTTACACTTCGTACCACCTTGGCTACATATTTCTCCGTTGTCACGACTCGAACTCTCCTCTGGATTACTGCAAAACGTCTTGCCCGACCTCGCTGATAATGAGAAGGCTAGCGACTGCGCTTCTCTTTCTCTTTCTTTCATTCCCTCTCTCTTTCTCTCTCTTGCTCTTGCTCTCGCTTTCTCACGGTACGGCTAGGAACGGCATGGACTCCTCTCGGGTCAATGTATTCCATCTCTCGTGCTCTTTCTCGTACTTAGATTTACGAGAGAGGCCTCCTTCCCCTCCCTTCCCAATTTTTTACCTTATCGTTTATACGCCGTCTTGACGTTCCTCTTTTGGAACCTTCGAAATTTGCAGGAATACCTTTACATGTATCGTATCCCCCTTTCTCTTTCGCGTCTTTTTGTTGATTTCTTTTTTTTTTTCTTTTTCTTTCTTTCTCTTTTTTTTTTCATTTTTCTTCTCTTCTTCTTTTCCTTTTGTCGATACCAAAGAGAAAGGTCGTATCCTTTCTGCCGCTCGTCGCCCCACTCTCATTGGAAATGTCGTCTCTAATAATAATTAACAACACGAGTTTGAAGATAAGAAGGTAAGCCGGATATCACGGTTCTACACACTTCCGAAAGATAATTTTAATCGAGGAAAAACACGTGGTCGAGGCGAACAACCTGGCGCCTGCCTCGAGGAATCTCAATAAAACGGGGGTGTGAGACAGAGAGGAGGAGAAGAGACGGAGAGAGAAGGGAGGGAGGGGTCTTTAAGTATCTCGTGACCTAACTTCAACCTGTTCCTTCCTATAGGTCTTTCTGAATCTCTTTTTCTTGTTAGTCTTTTTCTCTCTCTCTCTCTCTCTCTCTCTTGCTTTCACTTGAGAATCCGAACAGACCCTTCTGTCAGTTTCGTCCGGTCCCTCATTCGTCCTCGAGGGTCCTTCGTTCTTCTCTCTCTCTTTCTCTCTCTCCCTCTTTTTAACTTCCACCTTTACCGTACGTCTCTTTTCGTCTCGGTATCCCTTGTCGAAATATATCCCTGTTCTCTTTCATACCCGAACTTTTGCCAAGGTATTTCTTCCTCCCTTTTTCTCTCCTTTTTTCCTTCCTACCTTCTCCATGTATGTATGTCTGTATATATGTACGCATGTGTGTATATATATATATATATATATATTTGCGCGTCTGGAATTCGAATGCTCGAATTACTTGGTCCTCTGTAACATGAATTTTCGATCCGAAGCTACGGCGAATAACGTAAAAAAAGGAGGAAATAAAAATAAAAAGGACGAGAGTGAGTGAAAGAGAGAGAGAGAGAGAGAGAGAGAGAGAGAAGGAAGATGGTGGATGAAGAGGATGAGGAGGAAAGAGGTTGGTTCGGCATAGCTCGAGTCACCGGTATGGCATCGAAACGCTTCGAAGCGTTCTCCGATATACGAGAGAGATACGCGTGGTTGGAATACGCTTTGATTTAACCGAGCACAAAGTTGCCGGATACGTCGAGCTTTTGAGAGGGCTGCTCGTTCATTGCTTATCAACTGCTAGCTATTTTGCGAAGAGAAAAAGGAAGAAAAAAAAAGAAAATAGTCAGGGATGTTGTAATACGTAACGTAACGTAACGTTTATCAGGAACGTTAGAGATAACGATAAGTATTTTCCTAAACCGATCAGTTTTCTTTTCGTCATTTGTTATTCTTCTTTCCTTTCTTTCTTCTTTGTTTATTCGTTCGTTTCTGTTTTTCTTTTTTCCTTCTCGTTACACCAGTCAAATTTCGTTCGACGTATCGACTATACGTTTTCTCGTGCCTTCCGAAAGAATTATGTCAAGGACGAACACGGAATATGCCATGCCTGCCGCATGGAGGAGGATGCAATTTGGGTGTATCGCGTTGGACCGTGGTACGTGACGTTTCGAAATGGATTCGGCCGGTTCGAGAACGTGCCGAAGATTCGAATGGATTTTTCTCGAGTTCGACGAACATTTTGTCTTCTTTTTTCTTTTTTCTCTTCCGTTTCTTTTTTCTTTCTTTTTCTTTTGTCTTCTCTCCTCTTACCTCCTTCCCCCATAACCTCCATACCTCAGTCTCATTCCTTTTCTCCCTCTTTCTCTTTTTATTTATTTTTTTTTTCTCTTTTTATTTTTTCTTTCAAAGAATTTTTTTCTAAGGATTCTTAATCGAAAGAAAATTTAATAGTAAACGAAGCTGGGGTCGATGTGGGGCAAGTCATAAGGAAAGATCGTGCAGGAAGCAACAGTAAAGAGAGAGGGAAAGAGAGACAGAGAGACAGAGAGAGGGATAGAGAAAGAGAAAGATAGAGAAATAGAATGTAGTCAGACGCGCATTTAGAACGCGCCTCGTCCGCGAACGTGGACGCGGAGAAGGTCGGTGAAAGGAAAACTGTGATACGCTAGTGGTACCGTAATTACCAGCAATTATTTATGTCCGAGAGTGTAATCGTAAGCAAACTCGATCGACCTACTAAAATTCTACCCTGGCATTTCGATCGGAAATTGCGAGCGTTATGCACAACAAAAAAGAGAGACGGAGAGAGAATTAGACCGTAAGAGTTACAAATATACGATAATAATGTTTCGAAGGATACTACTCTCGCGTTGTCGCCTTAGTGTGAAATTTATTTAGATAGGTATAACAAAACGAGTCAATTCTCTGGTACTCGCGAGACTTTGTTTTACGAACGACGTATATTTTAACTCGAAAACGCCGTTAAGAGAAAATTTGATTGCAACCGGACGAACCTTCCGGTAGATTTGCAAATAAAATCACGGGGTATTCGACGTTTTGTTCGTAGAGTCTCTCTCTCTCTCTCTCTCGCTCTCTCTTTACCTCTACTTCTACCTCCCCCTCTTGTTCTCTTTCTCTCGGATTGAAATCCGAGTCCGTTGGTACGTTTGTCGAGAGTCGCTCGAACGAAGCGAACTCCGGACTGGAATCTGTATTGCGCTTTCCATTGTGACTCTACGAACGAATTCGTGGGATATCTCGAACTTGAAGTAGCTCTCCCTCACCCTTATTTTCTCTCTCTCTCTCTCTCTCTCTCTCTCTCTCTCTCTCTCTCGCTCTCTTTACTTCTCTTTCGAGCAATACGTTGGTATTCGTACACGAACGCTCAATCCCTTTCATTCCTACTACACTATCCTATCGTCCTTTACTATCCTGTACGAACCTTTCGTCCTTTCTCCTTCGATCGGCTCGTACTCTCTATCCTTATTCTTCCTCTTATTCTTCTCTCTCGTTTTCGTCTTCGTTTTCTACTTACCGTAGTTCGTTTTCTCTGAGCACATTGTTTCCCTCTCTCTCTCTCTTTCTCTCTTTCTGTCTATCTCTCTTTGTTCGTCTATCTATCTCTTCTCTCTTTTTCTTCCTTTCTCCTCTTTCTCCTTTACCTCTATCTATCCATCGTCTTTCCGTTCGTCGTCTCACGGGGCCTCTGGCCGCGTCTCTCTCTTGGAACTTGGAGCTACTCCTTCCACAAGAATTCTCTTCTCCTACCATCTCTTCCATGTCGCCTCGGGCTTTCCAAACTTTAGCATCTTCTCGTGCCTGAAAGACGAGAGAAGAAGAAGAAGAAGAAGAAGAAGAAGAAGGAAGAAGAAAGAAGAGACTTTGCTTCTCCTATTCGCTATCCACTGTCCCTACCACCCTATCCATCTCTCTCTCTCTCTCTCTCTCTCTCTCTTTCTATTTCTATTTTTTTCTCTCTCTCTCTTTTTTTTTTTTAGAAAAGACCGACTTCTTGACTTCTCTCTTTCTTGCTTTCGAGATATCTACTTGTCTTTTTACTCTTTTTCTTTCCTTATTTCCTTTTCCATTCTTCTTCTTCTCCCTTCTTCTTCTTCTCTTTATTTTTCTCCTTTCACGCTCTTTCCATTATCCGTAGCTTGGTACTCGGATTCCGTGGCGTCAATCTTCCTGTTCGAACCATCCCTCTTCGAACGTCGTTGCGGGGTGTATCAACAATTCTTCGGCATCAAACACGGCCCAATTAGAAGTCACAATAGAGTCCGAGTAATCGTTTCCAAGAGCGCTATCATCCATTCGATTCTGGCTTTCGTAAACGAGGAACAAAGATAAAGAGAGAGAGAGAGAGAGAAAGGAAAAGAGAAAGATAGAGAGATTGAGAAAGAGCAGGAACAGGCGTTCGATGGGCAAATTTGTCACGGTAAATTTTCTGGTTTGCATATCCGTTCGAGATCTCGTGCTCGTAAATTGCTACATACATACACATTCACGTTCACATCCGCATCCACATCCACATCCACATCCATATAATACCTAGACACCTGAATTGTTCGAGCATTCTCTTGGAATTTTCTTTCTCTATTTTCCCTTAACGAACAATTAAGCGATCCTCGACGACTTTAGAGAGATATCCTTAACCGGGACAGAAACGATCGTACAAATGGTTAGACTCGCCGGTGCGAATCAAAGTTACGCGCATCTACGGACGACCGAGCCGTGAAAGAAAAGGGAGAAGAAAGATATAAGAAGAAAAAAGAAGAAAAAAATGAACAAAAAAAAAGACAGAAAAAATAAAAGGAAGAGAGAGAGAGAGAGAGAGAGAGAGAGAGAGAGAGAAGGGTGAGATTCGCGAAGTACCAAGTCCACGATAGAAAGGAGAGAATCGGACCGTGAGCACCGGCACGGAACGTCGTGATTTATCGTCTCAACGCGCCTACTGATTTATGATCTCGAGAATGAACCCTAGGACGGCCTTCTGAAGCACCTCGTCGTCGTAGCTCCTGGTGATGAGCGATGGGACGTTTCCGATAATGTCGAGTACCAAAGCGACTCGAGAAAATTATTGCTATTTCGGGAAAAGCGTCGCTCGGTTCCTCGTCCCGATTCACTGACGTTTATACCAATCGGGACGGAATGAAAGGCGAGCCGGCTCTTTCGTATGCCGTTAAATAATCTATTGCGCCACCAAATCCTCGGACTTTCGACTAATTGCCATGAAAAGAGAAAAATAAAGAGAGAGAGAGAGAGAGAAATGGAGAGAGAAAAAGAAAGAGACGATTATTCTTTTGCCATTGGGATTATTCCGATAGATAGAACTCTCTTTTCGATTCTCGTAAATTTCATCATGCTCCATTCTTCGATTTTGAAGTTCTTCGTTGTGACGGTAATGGTGATGGTCGATGGTCGATGGTCGGGGGTAGTAGTGGTGGTAAAAACGAGGGAGAAATTTTCATAATCGGAATTATAAATCAAAGGTTCGCCCTTTTATCTTTTATCGTTCTCCATTTTTTTTCCTATCTATAATCTCTCTCTCTCTCTCTCTCTCTCTCACTCTCTCTCTTTATTTCTCTTTCTTCCTCTCTCTTTCTCTCTTCGTTTCTTTCTCCCTTTTTCGTACGGTCAATGTAGCGGCAAACATTTTTTCAAAGCTGGCAAATGGCGCATGAAGATAAAGTCGGGACCCGCGAGAAGGTTTAAAGCGATAATGTTGCTTACGCGCCGACACGGCGACTTAGAAGGATCGCGTCAAGATAAAGGGGGCCGTACATCGTGTTAATCTCGACCGCGAAAACTAAATATCCTTGAAAATGAGAGAGACAGAGAGCTCACGTACGCGAGAAACAGAAAGAGAGAGAGAGGTCTCTTTTATCGTTTTTCTTCTTCTACCCTATAAATTTCAAAGTACAATGTTGCGAGAAATTATAAGATGGATGCCATAAATACCCTTAAATGTTAAACATCCCATGTACCTTAACGCATCCATGAGTTTTTAATCTCACTAAACGGTGAAGCTCTTTGAACCCGCTTGTAATTTTTGGAAAATGATCTCTCTATGGTTCTCTCTCTCTCTCTCTCTCTCTCTCTCTCTTTTTGAGGGCTCGGCAAGTAATGGGTTTGTGCGTATGTCTCCGCGTTCTCTTATTAACTTGCACTCATCGAAACCGTCAATTACATCATAATTGACGGACATAAAGATTGGGCGAGGATGCTCGACTCGTTTTATGAGTTTTGAAAATTACCTCGATAAGTTCACTGACTCTGCTTCGTCTCGAGGTTCATGATCGAGAAATAAGAGAGAGAGAGAGAGAGAGAGAGAGAGAGAGAGAGAGAGAGAGAGAGAGAGACATGGATAGATATGGATAGATAGATAAATAGATAAATAGATAGAAGTCCTCTTCGTCGTCGATCGCGCTAATGCGAGTGTTCGTCGAACGCGATGAAAAGGAGGAGCGAAACGAGATAGATGGATAGATAGATAGATAGATAGATAGATAGATAGATAGATAGATAGATAGATAGATAGATAGATAGATAAGCGAATAGATAGGCACGTAGATATAGACGAATGGATAAAAGTGAGAGAAAGATAGATAGATAGATAGATAGATAGACAGATAAAGAGAGAGAGAGAGAGAGAGAAAGAGAGAGTAAAGGATAAAAATTATTTATTACGTGCAGGAGATACGATCTTATCGGCCATTCATAGAACGGAATCAAATTCATCTCTTTGAAAAGGGATTTAACTCGAAATAAAATGTCGAGTCTTTTTATCTTTCACTGGCATTCGAGATTTTTCGATATTCGTAGATATCGATTAGGCACTCGTCAATGATTGGAATCATGGAAATGAATAAAGCAAAACATATACGTTGATTTATTTTTCAATCGACTTAGCGAATACTTATATATAATTTTCTCTCTCATATTTATTTTTTATCTTTATATTATTTTATTTTACTTAGAATTTAATCTTGTTTCCTCTTTTTCTTTTCTTTTCTTTTTTTTTTTTATTATTATTACTTAGAATAGAAACAAACGATAAGATCAAGGAACGATAAGAAATCCGTAGCGGAAATCATAGGCCGATCTCGAATCATTCGCTTCCGGTACTTCCTACCCTTTTTCCGACCTTCTCGCATCCCTCGTGCTTCTTACTAAAGAGCAACCACCCCTTGCGTTAGAGAGTATACTTCGAGCTTCTTCGGAACTGACTACTCGACCCCTTTGCGTTCTACGTTCTTTCCTTTGGGTAAAAGATTAACGCACCGTATCCGCCGACGCGTTCGTCCCTTTTTTTCCCTTCTCTCTCTCTCTCTCTCTTTCTCTCTCTGTGTCTCTCTCTCTCTCTTCCTCTCTTTTTTCTTCCTTCTTTTTTTCTCTCTACCCTTCGACGAGCCTCCGTAAATAATCCGTCAGCGATAATTCTGTTCTTCCGTTCCTGGAATACTTCAACGAGCTTTCAATCGAATCGAAGTATTATACGATGCAACGTCTTTATAATGTTCTTATAAAACATGCTCTCTCTCTCTCTCTTTTTTCATTATTTTCTATTTTTTTGTTTTCGTTCGATCGAAAGGATTTTGCACAAGAAAAATAAAGAAAATAAAATGATCGTTCTTTTAACATCCACGTTCTTCCTTCCTCCTCCTCCTCCTCCTCCTCCTCTCTTCTCGGAGGAACAATGAACGCCGAGACCGATGCGCGTCAAACCGTGACGCGTTCGCATCGTTTTGTTTATTTTCCAAAGGAGAGAACGTTGCGTCAGCACGTGGCGCGGCAGAGGCGGCAGCTTGCGAGTGACACGTGTGCGCGTGCAAAGGACAAGCAATGCTACTAGCTTTGCTCCCGTCTAGCAACCCCCTGTTTTACGTTTTCTGCGAGTCTTTGCATATGTATGCATGCACGTATTTATATCGAGGAACCGTAGTTAACAAAACGTGAGATTTTTAATTTTGGAATTCATTCATTTATTTATTTATTTTTTTATTTTTTTTTATTTCTTCTCTTTCCTTTCTATACAAAAATAAATCTTTCGAGAGTTTCACAAAACTGACAAAAATTGTAAATTATTATAACTGATTAAGGAATATTATATTTAAGTACTTTTTCAATATTTACTGTTCACAAGGATGTGTAATCTTCTCCATAAGTGTTACACCTCACTCTTCCTTTTTATTTTTCATATTATGATCGTTCGTAGTTATTGACAAAATTCTTTTTTTGTTTTTCTTCGTACGACATGGGAATAAATTATAATATAACGTATCCTTTTTGAAGATCGTTGATTAAGAAAAGAAAAAAGAGAAACAAAAAAATTAAAAAGAAAGAAAACAAGACAGAAAGGAAAAGAAAGGAAGAATCTACTCTCGTTTGAAATATAATAGAACGGTGCTCCTGGCGGTATTCCGAGAGAAGATTGAAATGTTTAAATGGAGAGAGAAGGTCGTTCATGTGTCTTGACATACAATACACAGAGGCGTACAAGTGAATACATCGTGGAAAATGTAGTCGGAAACGTAACGTTGTAACGACACGGTTAATTATGCTATCCCTCGCGTGTATTCGTTTCGCAAGTTACACGTATTCGGTTGGCACAAAGGACAGACCTACATTCGTTACAGAGTTAATGCGAATCTTGGGCGGGAGAAGGACCTTCGTGATTTTCCTTCTCTCTCTTTCTCATTTGCTTGTTCAACTCGTTTCTATCCGCGTCGGTTTCCATCGGTGTCGCTTTTGATAGAGAATACCTATGTGCGGTCGTCGTCGTTGTCGTTGTCGTTGTCGTTGTCGTCGAGTGTACACCGTATATGCATACATACGTTACGCTTGAAAACGAGAGGTCCTCAAGAAAGTTATCTCAAAAGTGTCGTTGCCGCCATAATGCTCTCACGTACATATATATATAATACCCATATACGTAGATACGAATCCGCGAATCGTCGCGACACCTTTCTCAATGATAAACGTGCCGATTCCCATCCGTTATGCTATAAATCTTTCCGTCGGTAAGTAACGAACGAAAAAAGAATTTAAATCGAAAATATCTCTTTTTCTATCTATTTTCTATTTAATCTTAACCATAATGAAGATAATATTACTTATATTCTCTGGCCTGTGCCATTCTATCTCATTATCTTTTTACATTATTCCGCATCATTTATTTACTCGACATGACACAACTCGACTCGACTCGACTCGACTCGACTCGACTCGAATCGAATGGACACGAATAACAAACATATGTACGTAACTATCTCTATGTATGCATTATGGACATTGCTTTGCGAATAGGTGTGAGTAAACAAGTAGACACTTGTTATATAGAGATGGACGCTACTTAAGCGAGCATAGAAGCTTCGCACGATTACACGAAGAAGGGACACGGATTCGAAACGAAAAGTAATCGTTTGACTCGAGAAAAGGACAGACAACGCGTAGCCGTTAAGAACTCTGTGCGACTTCATGCTGGAAATTCCTTTATAGTACTTTCACTGTATATAACCGCGATGCGCATGCATCGCGACGGTGGCTCTTCATTATCTAAGCGAGTAGTCGCTTAACGAACGATGCGATGCCATAAAATCGGCTTGTCGGCTTTTAACGAGTGTTGGAATCGTCGATAACGCGGATTAGTCCTTTCAGTTGGTGGCGTCTCGAGGAGAGAAGAAAAGGCGTCAAACGACGACCATAAAAGTCTCATTCTCTCTCTCTCTCTCTTTCTCACATTCTTTCTCTCTTTCTCTTTTTCACTCTCACTCACTCTTTTTTTCTCTTGGTATCTCCCTATCTCTATTCCCTTCTCGCTCAATTCTCGCGACCGGTTGCATCGAGATGAGTTTATCCCATCGGATAGGCACCACTCACGAGATGCTTCACGAGAGGAGGAAAAAGACGTTAAATCTTCATCGGCTTTCATCGACGCGAGCACGATGGTCACGAGCGTGCGAGGAATCGATTCTCTATGCACGACTCTAGTCTCTCTCTCTTTCTCTTTCTCTATCTATCTATCTATCTATCTATCTTTCTTTCTTTCTCTTTGTGTGTGTGTGTCTCTCTCTTTCTCTCATCGATATTTTCATCGTTGACGATTGGACACGCTAGGGTCCTCGCTCTTGGCGAATCGTTAAAGCTCGTCTTCCCGATAAAATCGTTGTATTATTAGCACTCTCGCTCTCTCCCTCTCTTTCTTGCTCCTCTCTTGAATTTTTCTTTATTACTTTCTGTTCCTGCTTTTTCTTTTTTTCTTTTTCGTTTCTTCTCTCCTCACTTTTTTTCCCACCTCACTCCACCTTTTTCTTTTCTCGTTTTGCTACGATACATTCTAATTTGATCTCGTCGAATGTAATTTTCGGAATCGTTTGCTTATAGAGAACCAATTACAATCTTTTACTCGCTATAGAATTCAACTCGACGTGCTTTAAAATATGGCGTTGAGGTAAGTTACGTTCTCTCTCACTCTCTAAAATCGTTATTGCAACCGTTAACGACCTACATTAATTCGAGAGCTCTCCTACGCGAATTACGAAACTAGTTTTCGGTCAAAAACAAGGGGAGGGAGGTGATTAAATGACGTTAATCCGACGTTGGTTCTTAGAAACCATAAAATCTTGTCTCTTGTTTTTTTCCCTCTTCTACTGATATTAGATAAATATCGTTCGAGATAGGCATTTCTAAGGAAACGATGTAACAATAAATAATATCGAATTAAACTCGAGGCTACGAATCAAACGAAAGAGAATTTTATTATCAGATATTATATTTATTTTACGATAGATAGGCCAATGCAGATATATTTTTACGTGATAGAGAAATTCTATTTATTAGAAAGAAAGAAAGTCAAAAGCTACCAGATTTCTTTTTTTCTTTCTTTCTTTTTTTTTTTTTTCAAACGGATCTTCGACGGATTAGTTCCGAATCTTTCCAGATCTCTCGATCGGTTAAAATAAAATAGAAAAACTTTTCGTTCGGATATGTTCGAGTACGATTTTTCGAAAAATCATTTTCCGAATGAACGAACGTAGGAACGTACGAACGAACGAATCTCTCAGATAGTTTGTTCGAGTTAGGCGCGATCGAAGTACACGCAAGCTCTTCAATGAAGCAATTACTTCGATAAGATGTAGGATTTAACCGGGCGTTTCCTTCCGGCTGTGATGAGAGAAAGAGAGAAAGAGAGAAAGAGAGAAAAAGAGAGAGAGAGAGAGAGAGACAGAGAGAGAGAGAAAGAGAGGGTCGGTATCCTTTTTTCTTTGTGCCGGTGACCCGACGTGGCGCGTTAATCTCTTCTTGAAGGGTTCTACTGAATTGGATGATTCAGGTGAAGTTTGCTGGGAGTACATACTCTGCTCGTACCGAAGGGGGTTCGCTATCTCCTTCTCCACCCTGTCATCCCACCCTCCGCCACCCCCTACCCTCCTATACTTCTTCATCCTTCTCTTTCTCCACCTCCACAACCACCACCTTCTTCTCCACCTCCTCTTTCTATGAAAAGGGGTTGGAAACCCTTCAGGGTGTGCGTTGCCAAGGGTTCGATCCCCCTGGTGCGCGTTAAGCCTCCGTTTTCAACGCTGCGACACAGCGAGAGCTTTGGATAGGCCATTGGATGCATGCAGTTGCGACAATAACGAGAGGGAAATAGAACAAGAGAGAGAGAAAGTGGAGTAGATTTGCACGAGACTAAAATTTCATACGATTTACTAAAACTTAATCAAACGAATCGACGATGCGTGTCGTTCGTTAATCAAAAGGGTAGCTCTCGATCGTTTTTTCTCTTTCTTCTTTTTTTCTTTTATTTTTTTTATTTCCTTTTTTTTGTTTTTTTTAATTTTCCTTACCCTCTTACAATTCTACAATTTCATTTATCAATCTTCGATCATCGATCATAGATCGTATATAATTTATGTTCCCTTATCACTTTTTTGCCTATTAGAATTTTACTTACGTAAGTATTTCTGGATATAATATCGGAGATCGAGATTTGTTTTCTCGTTTTTTTTCTTTTTCTTCTTATTTTCTTTTTTTTTTCTTTCTCTTGCCTGAGGAAAAAGAAAGCAAGGAAAAGGAAGGAATGGTACGAGCCAAGTGTTCGTGTCTAAGGTCAAGGACTCGAGGTCACGATAATGGTCCTTAGAAACGCGCGGGATATCCTCACGAACGAACGAACGTACGAACATATATATATATACATACATATATATATATATATATATATATATATACATACATACATACATACATACATACGAACGAATCTTCTCTGAGTCGAATATAAAGACGATCTAGAGAGTAAACGATCCTGAGAAATGAGGATCAAACGAGACGAGTAGGAGTAGAAAAAGGAGGAGGAGGAGGAGGAGGAGGAGAAGGAGGAGAAGAAGGAGGAGGAGGAAGAAAAGGAGGACAACAACAGGGCTCTCCGGTTCTTCCCGAAAAATGGATGTGTTATCGATGCACACATTCCAGTATGCCGCCCGATGAAATATGGATCTGAGAATATGAGTTATAATTTATTGTTGTCGTTTGAGTAATGGCTACGTGAGAGCGGGTCGATATCGAGTGTGACGTCGATGAAGGAGAACATCAAAGAACGAAGAAGAGTTTTCAGAACGTTTATCGGTCAAATCGATACTGTCGACAATTTTATTATGTATATCTAACATATTTTTTTTATCCCTTCTTTTTTTTCCTTTTCCTCTTTTTTCAATCAATTTATAACGACATATATATATATATATACATATTTTATATCTACACGTATAATATTTAATTTGTTTCATTTTAATATTTCGAAAGATATTTTATGACTGTGTCATGTAACAAGTTTTTCGTGTTGAACGAGTTGATCAGAGAGAAAGAGAGAGAGAAATAAAATGAAACTATTTGTTGATCATATTTGCAGTCTGCTTTCTTTATTTTTAGCGTTTAAAAAAGAAGTATATATAAGTATATGTAGCTATTCGTCGATATATTGTTTATATCTGTCTATAAATACGCAAGAGAATCGAACGTTCGCTATAATAATTTCGTAGACGTGGAAAACGCTCGTTTCTCGTTTGGGAAAAGTTCAAGAAAACCGTGTGGATACCGAGTGTCGAGTGTTTCATTGAAGAAGCGAGCCTTGAATCGAAAGACACGTCGTTGCTCTCGTGTAAGCGCCACAGTAACTATGTATAGCGTAGGATTTACACACCGCAGACGGTTTTAATGTCTTTAACCTTTGCTACCGACTCGTGCAAACGTACATAGGCGAGTTAGGTATAATGTCGTGTTGGGGGAGGATACTCTTGTGCGCACTTATGTACATATGTACCTATGTACACAATCATACATATATATATACATACATACATACATACATACATACATATATATATATATATACACACTTACGTACATACGTACAAACATACATACATACGTACGTACGTAAACATATAGTACGTATATACAAATAGATGTAGGTACATTCGGTTTACGTACTTTACCTATGGCGTTTATGTATACGTACGCAATGGCTAAAGTATACCAGCATAATGTATTATTTGGATTACGGTTTGTAATCGCGTGCTACGTATGATGGACGTATACGTCCGATAAGAGGAGAACAATGATAGACCGACGGATGAGATTAGGTCTACGTCGAAAATCGTTTCGTAGGAATAAATCAATCCTCCCTTTCTTCTCCTCTCTCGGTCATCATACTAACGCTTGACAAAACTACAAATTTGTATGTGTGTATATATATGTGTATCGTATATATGTTACCCACATATAAGTATATATATATATATATATATGTAATATTTATGTATCATATTTCTTGCATATCTCTATCGATATCGAACAATGACGTTATCGCTTTATCAGTTTTCGAACAAAACAATACCCATTCGCAAAAGTCGTCCTCCGCATAATTACGTTCTCCTTCGCAATTATTTACATGCCTCATCGATCTACGTTTTAATTAACGAAACGGGAAACGATTAATTGGTAGGATTCCAATTTTAATTGTGATTTTAATGAATTCAATGTTCCATTATACTTATGTGGACCACGTATATCTATTAGATATATCTACCTTACTCGTCCGATATTTCGATCTCATATCGAAAGAAATACATACTAATAAATTTGTTCGGTTCAATGAACGAACTTAGTGAATCTTTCTAGAAACCGGAGAGATTTCTTCGCAGCATCCACGAGTGGTCGGTCCATGCCAGGTGTCTCCGAGTGAGAATAGCCTAGGTCAGTTCTA